>NC_056725.1:589199371-589279371 GCF_019279795.1 Protopterus annectens
GTGAAGAGTTATTTTAAAGATACTGGAGATTTCTTGGTTAAGCTTTCTGAATGGCATCACACAAATGAATTGCAGTCTTTTTTGTTACACTAGATATCAAATCTCTCTTTACTGTTATTCCCAACCAGTATAGCTTAAATGTTGTAAGGGACATTTTATGTAGACATAGTCACTACAAAGGGAGGGAGACAAACTTTGTGTGAACTCATTGACTTTGTGCTTGATAATAGTGTTTTTATTTTGAATGAGCAACTGTATCATCAAAAAGCTAGAGTAGTAGTAGTCCATCACTAACACCTATGCTAATTTCACCTTTAGTGAAAGGGAAGAGAATTTGATTTACAAAGGTCCTGATATTTTTTTACTCTGAAGTTCATGGAAGACATGCTTTTTTATTTGGTCTGGAGAATATGACATTCTAGTTCAGT
Source organism: Protopterus annectens (assembly GCF_019279795.1). Taxonomy (NCBI): domain Eukaryota; kingdom Metazoa; phylum Chordata; order Ceratodontiformes; family Protopteridae; genus Protopterus; species Protopterus annectens. The sequence continues at coordinate 589,199,800 of NC_056725.1, forward strand.
TTTTTGACTATTTGAATCATACTACTGACTTTCTGAAATTTGAGATTGTTTCATCTGCTACTGAAACTTATTTTCTAGATGTTAATTTGCCCTTTGATGGTTTGAACATGCATACTAGCATTTATAAGAAGCCTGTACATAAGAAAAACTATTTACACAGAAAAAACATGCATCCAAAGCATACTTTTAAAAGGTATAGTAAGAAGTCAATACCTATGAGCAAGTCATTTGAACATCAGGGATGATACTTGTACTGCGCAAATGATGAAGGCTGAGCTTTTGCAGCCGAAAGCGCTTACCAACTGTATCTGTTTCTTAGTAAATTAGAAAACGAACTCAAGATTTGCGTTGCCATCTTTGCTATAGTGCTTCAGAATTTTTATCAGTTTGTACTCCGCAAATCTCAGCTATGACAGCTGAATTTGAGGGAAGGGGTTATGATAGCGACATGCTTAAACATAAAAAAGAGTGTCATTAATGCAAGAAGTAATACTGCTAAAACCGTATCTTTTGACTGTCACTACAATTCAATATGTAACTACCTATAGCAAATGTACTTCAGAAGTCAAGGAAATAGTTTCCAAAAATTTGAACATTCTGAGGGTTTTACCTGAACTATCGCATATTTTGGCTGAACATCCGTCTTTTGCTTATAAGAATTGCACTAATCTAAAGCGCAGGTTGTGTTATAAAGATATGCAGATGGAAAAAAAGGCAACTGTTTTTTAATAAAGCAGGCACATACCCTTGCTTAATTTGCTCTTCATGCAATGCTGTTTGTAATAGCAATGTCTTTATCCATCCAGTAACGCAAAGATTTACATGTACAGCTACATGCAATACATCATATATATAGTCTATTTGGCTACATGTAAATACTGTCCTAGTTTCTATGTAGGTAAATCAACTAGAAGGCTGAGGGACCACACAGTTGAGCACAGATGTGATGCCCGTAGATCTATTTTAATTAATGCTATTGCTAAACATCTAGCTTAATTTGGCAACCAGCATGAATTTACTTTTAGGGTTATTGATATTCTGCACAAAACATTAAGGGGAGGAGATATGAATAATTATTTGGATAATAAAATTAAGAGCAGATCATAAACCTGGCATGAATAAAATGGTTACAGTTAAACCTGTTTTGAAACATAAGCAACTTTGGTTTAAATGAATTTTCTAAATTAAACATTTTTAATTGTTTTTGTGTTGTGGTTGGCTGATGTATGTCTTGTGACTTCATTACTTTATCATTTAAATGTGGTTTACTTTCCTGTATTTTACTTGTAATTACACAGAGGAAGGATTGTTATCTGAAAGCTTTGTATTTTTTTAATAAAAGCTTTTGTTGTTGCTAAGCCGTTTTATTGTTTTGTATTGGACTTGTCCACATTATCACACAGCTGACTGTAGGAAACCCCCCCCTTCCATAACATTGTTAAAGGTCCCCCACCATGAACCACAAGAACCACTCTGCCTACCTGGACCTACTTGAGTAACTCACTACAGCTAAACGCCTTGGTTATGGGTACTTTCAACTGTCCTTCCATCGAATGGGAGTCATATTTCAGCACAAACACACTCTCCCTAAGGTTCCTGAACTTTGTTAATACTAAAGCTCTACAACAGATGGTCTGCACCCCACAAGGGGCTTGACTGTCCTAGATTTAGTACTTAGCAACACCCTAGATTTAGTACTTACTAACATAAGGGGTCCCTGCACTGCCCCCTGTGAGTTGCCCTCCCTGGTAAGATCTGTTCATAAATCAGTCTCCTTCGAAGTAATGATCATTCATGACCTCCCCCCAACCCCGAGCAAAAAGGATGAAAATTTTCTCCAAAGCAAACTATGGCCTCCTAAGTGATGGCATAAATAGTTTGAATCCCCCTGCTAACACAGTCAACAATGACTCCTACACAAAGGTGTACACAAATGCCCCGTACAAACTTCAACACAACTGTATAGACTTGGCTGTACCCGAACACATCAAAACAAGGTCCTCACAAAAAAACAAACCACCCTAGTTAACAAACATAAATAGGTTATACAAAAAGAGGAAGAAACTAATGCCTAAGAACAAGAGCAAATTGACTCACCAGAGGGAGCACACCCTCCACAGCTTTAACAAGCAAACTGCATATCTTGTAAAGCCCTTTAAAGCCAATTACGAAGCTAAACTAGCATGCATTGCTAAAGATAATCACAAAGCATTCTTTAGCTACATCAGAAATCTAAAAGAGTAGGCCCAGCTTTGTGTTGAACAAGAAGTGGACAGTACCACTCATACTGACCCTGTGGACATCACCAACCTGCTAGCAGACAGATTTGGCATTAACTTCACCCCCGTCCCCTATCAGACATACCCCTCAGACATACCCCCCAAAGCATTCCTGTCACCAGTCCTCTACCTAGTATCTCCAAAGAATAGGCCATGACTGCACTCTCCATGACCAAAAACACAGCCTCTATGGCAGCAGATAACATCCCACATCGCCTACTAAATGGTCTAAAACAGGACCTAGCAGAACCACTTGACGCTCTTCAACCACAGTCTAAGTACTGGCTTTGTCCCAGCAGAGTGGAATAACAACAGTAATTCCCTTGCACAAAGTGGGGGGGTCCATCAACTGACCCCAGGAACTATAAACCCATAAACCTAGCCAGTCTCATCTACAGGGCCATGGAGAGAATCATCATGGACTTTAAAGACATTGGTGACTTTCAAACTCTTGACCGACCCAATTTGGCTTTGTTAAGGGTAGATCATGGTTATTAAACCTAGACTTCGAGAATGTCACCGAAGTCCTGGATGAAGGCAAAACAGTATATGCAGCCTATCTTGACTTAGCCAAGGCTTTTGACAAAACCCTCCACTCAGGCATCATTGAGAATCTCACCCAGCTGAGAATTAACCCATATGTCACTGGATGGGTAGCCAACTGGCACACCGACAGAATGCACACAGTCAAAGTTGGTGATTCCACCTCTACCAGCAGACCAGTTACCAGTGGTATATCACAAGGATCTGTGCTGGGCCCCCTACTGTTTAGAATCTATTTCTCAGAAGTCCAGGCAAAAAAAGATGGCCTGTGGCTTAAAAGGTTTGCAGATGACTGCAAACTAGGTGCAATCACAGAGTCCCCAACAATGTTGACATCCTACAAAAAGGTCTTACACAGGCAAATGACTGGTGTCAAAGTCACAGACTCGACGCATTTTCTTGCATTTAGAAAGGGGAAGTCCCTGCAAATTACAATATTAATAGTACCCAATTAGCTCAAACCCTGTGATGAGAGATTTGGGAAAAGAGGTTGATAGAAACCTTAACTTTGATCACCATGTTTCCACAGTGCTAAGGAAAGCCTTCTATGCTGCACATCTCATAAGTAAGGTTATCACATCCAGAGCTAAGGATGTTACAACTCCCCTATACTCATCCCTCATCAGACCACCAACAGAGTAAAATGTTCTCTTCGGTATGTACCTCACCAGACACCTGCAGAAGCTGAAGAGACCTCAGGGGTTTCTCGCCAAGAAAATTCAGGGCCTTCAACACATGACCTACATGGACAGACTGAAGGCCCTGTCACAGTACTGTGCATCATACAGGCTGCTGCTGAGAGGATTTGTGCCTGGCCTACAGAGCAGCCTTGGACCCTGCCCTAATGGAAATGCTGCTCATCCACAAGTAAAATGGGACAAAATTCACTCATTCTAGGGATCCTAACCTAACCTGCAACATTAACAGGACATGCTGGAGACAGATACATCTCCCAGAGACTGCCACTCCTCTCGAACAAACTCCCAATTCACAAAAAACAGAGCTCGTAAATTTACCCCAGGGGATGTCACCTATGTCCCTCTTGGATTAGGGCAGTTGGTGCTGATCATAGATTCACGCTGCAAATATAAACCATACAACTTGGTCAATAACATAAGAAGGGTATAACATGATTAGGCTTATAAAGGCCCTAGGGCCAATAGCCTAGTAACCTCCTATGAGCATATGAGCCTATGACTGAAGCATTCTCTCACCTTTCCTCTGTGGCTTAGGAAAGAAAACTGAGAAGAGAATGGCTTGGTTAAAGGACAGCTCAGAAATCACCTACGGCAGAAGAGACTTTTGTACGAGGGGGGACAGTTTCCTGGTAAAACACAAAGATTGGTTTTCTGCACATTAAACATGACGTCCTGTGATTCTTGTAGCAGAGGTAATAACCACAAAGTCAGTGTTTTCCCAAAACAAAACTGGAGAGGAGCAGATGCAGCTATCAAAGGTGCCAAAGTAAGTTCTAAAATACAGTTAAAATCCCAGTGTTGGTGAAATCTCTCGTCTTGCTGGCCAGAGGTACAAGACACCCCTTGAAAAAGCTTAACTGTAGACTAGGAGTACAAGGGATGTTCCATGGAGAGGCATGCTGAAATGGCAGAAGCACAAACTTTAGCAGTGCATAAGACAGGATAGTCTTATAAACACTGGGCAGGTATTCCAGGACTGCTGCCACCATAACCTTGCTTGGGTCTATGTTCCTGAACAGGCACTACAGGAAGAATCCTTTCCACTTAAATTTTATTATGCTCACCTTCCTAGCCTCCCTCGATATTCAGGAAGTCCTCACAATACATGTGCGTGCCTACCTGGAATTATTGTGAAATCATCTAAGTTACCACAGTTAAAGCCCAGGTAATGGTGCAAGAGGGACCCTTAATTTTGTTATTAGAAAGTCCACATGCTAAGGCAACATCTTCCATTTTTCCTTTGCCAAGCTGCATAGAATTAAAAAATAAACAACATAGCCAAATAGCTACTGTTTTGAAATCTGAAGTCATACAGGGCAAGGTAAGGCACACTCTCCAGCCAGAAGCCGAAAACACCTACTGCATAATCTGCACAGAACAGATCGGAAAGCATAAAATGGAAAACCTGCTAATGGTGTTAATCATCTGATCAGTGAATATCCAAGGCTACTTGATATACAAGGAACTATAAAAAAAAAACTCCATTAAAATAGATCTTCCACAAAAATCCCTCAACAGTTTGCAATCAGTGAGTAAAATGAAACAAAGGAGACCTTCACAAGTGGATACACAAAAACATGCTACAGAGTTTGCACTATCCACATGAGCATTACATACAAAGACCAAGTAGTTGAAACATTACTCCCCTCAGAAGACCATATCAGCCCTGCCTCCATTATCCAGGTGCATTGAAAAATAAGGATTCTAATTCAGCCTCATCATATGAAATTACTCTTGGTAATCAACAGCATCCTTTAAAGGGCAGTAATACAAAACTCACCAATATGAAGGTTTGATAAATCATATTCTAATGAAAATGAGCAAAAAAAAAATCAAAGACTAAAACAAATGTTTTTGTTCCAAACCCAATGCAGGTGTGGAGCTGGACAGGCCTTTTGTGTGCATGTACACCTGCATGCACTCACACAGGTAAATGTACAGACATACAGAACTTTTCCAATGATGTAAGAACTGTTTCATTAGGACACACTCTTCCAAGCAGTGAGTAGGTGGAAGATCTGAACAAACACCTTCAAGTTTTGGCATGTAGCCTACAGAGCTCCAGAATGGTAAGCAACTCTCCACTACACCTTCTGGGTAATGTGAAACAATAAGTTTATCCTTGTTGATCTCATACTAATAAGATTAAAAAAAATGGCAGGTGATGCTATTTAACCTATTAGCCAGTAAGCTTACAAACAAACAAAAAACTGCTTCAGCTTTTGGACTAGAGCAGCAGTCCTTCTTGGAAAAGAAAAGTAATCCTATCATCTCCAGAAGAAGGGCTCCTAAATTCCAAAAGCTCAACAGTTTTTCATCTGTAATATGTTGGCTGGTGCATTAAAAATCATTCCACTGTTTTGTTAGGGAACACAGCCTTTAATTCCACATCCCCCGACTGATAAGGGCCTAGTAAGGACATGAGAGGGAAGGTGCATATAAATGGACAAGGGTGCCACACCTACACTGTGTATAAAGAAATCTAAGTAGTCAGAAGAAAGAAAGGAAGGGGAACTGGACCTAAGGTACTAGTTAGAAAAAGATGCCATCAGCATTTTCTCTTGTCTTTTGCCCTTGGTCCACTAAGGAATAGCAGTAATACTAGCCAAGAAAGTCAGAAATTGCTTGTGTTAGAATACCTGTTCACGCCATTCATTGTCCAAACACCTTTTATTTCAATGGGAGGCTGGGATAAGCCAAAGTCTGTAATGACACAAGGTGAAAAGCATAGAAACAGAACTTTCTTCTGAATGTGGTGCCAATCCACTTTAGGGCACACACACTCTCATGCAAAGCCACATAGCTACTGTCAATTTACAGGACTGCAAGTTTACCTTCAAGACATCTTTGGAATGAACCACAGTAAGTGATGAAAATCCTTGTGAACATGGCACAGAAAATTCAGACTCTGGATAGAGGGTAACTAATGAGGTAAACAGCAAAGTGCTGTGAATATGCCAAGCAAAAACTGTGCAGAGCTGTACTTGCAGCTTTATGAGAAGGGGAGGGAGAGAAACAGACAGAGAAAACCAGTCTTTAAAAATAATTGGTCCCAGAACGTCCAGGCAGGCAACAACCAACATGTAAGGTTAAATGTCCAGTCTGCAAGTTGTAAGGCTTATGGTCCCAGAACATCCAGGCAGGCAACCAACATGTAAGGTTAAAGGTCCAGTCTGCAAGTTGTAAAGCTTATTTATTTAAATACGTTAAAGATATATATTTATACACTGAGTGGTGTTGCTTGTTATTTTCCATTTCGTTGAGAGTTGGTTATTTGTTTTGAGATAAAGTATCTGAACTGGACTGGTTTTGTGTTTTTTGGGGGGCTGGAACAGGACAAATCCATTTTGTAATATGGCGCACTTGAGCAACTAACCAGAACTGGTATCTGGTTCTCATTCTGTTCTGGTATTTCCAGAATTGGCAGCTCTGAAAGGAGAACTTACCAGACTGATAAAGTTGCTTTTACAAACCCCACGTTTGGGACCAGATTTTGCATCAAACAGCAGCCGTCCCTTCAGGATGATGTGATATGGAGATCAGCAAGTCACATCTTGGAGGACAGAGGCAAGAGAGGATCAAGGTGTAGTTATTCAAACGAAGGGCAGGAATGGACCCACCTTTCACAATTCAAATGGATTAGGTAGAAACGACCCCGACAAAGCAAGGGGACTGCAAACAGGTGTTGTAGTAGGGAACACCACCACCTTCCAAGTTACTGAACATAACAGTTTTTTTAATGAACAAAAATCATGCAAAACGTACCTTTATAATTACAGTAATTTTGCTGGGACTAGTTATACATCAGTTACAGCTGGTAACAGATTTAATGGTGATTTTTCAAGAATGTATTGGTTTAGAAAACAATGGTTTGTGGTAACACTAATATAAGGGACAATTTTATTGGGACTAATTTTAATGAATGGGTGCAAAGGCCTTTTTCTTTCAATTAAGATGAAGTCCATATGAGTGTTGTTGGACAGTATGCCTCCAATTTGAAGAAACTTAACGATCTTGAAAATAAACTTTTAAAGGTTAGAGGAGTACAGCTGGATAATTCCTATCTTAAGGAATGTTTACTAAGGAGAACTGAGCCCCAGGGGTTGAGGGTTTATAAATTTCTAAACTGTTAGAAATGTTCGGACCCAATGTTTTTAGAACTGATTAAAAATTGATTAACATGGGTTTGAACTTATTATGAAATGGAACAACAAAGTAATTCTTACCCCAATTTTATGGTGAACAATTCCATTCCAAACTATGGTGGTGGCAATAACAGTAATGAAATAATATCCTCTGATGAAGGATGGAATGGAAAAAATGAGGACTGGAATTTTAGGGGATAGATGATAGTGAACATCTTACTGTTTCTTGTATTGCATTCAAAATTATGTATTTTCCCCCTAAGGAAATCAGAACAGTTAAATCTGCAGGTATTAACTAGAGATATGGTGCCACAAAAGGGCCATATGAAAAAGATATTCAAAACCCCCTTGAACAGACAAAGGAATACAGGTACTGGATACATGGGCAATTGCAACAAACTTGTTATGGAACTACTGTAAATAGATATAATGGAATTCTTAACAGATGGTATTTAGCAATCACCCCCAATTTTTTAAACTATTGAAAAATGGGTTTAAATTAATTCCAGCTAAACATATGGATAGAGCAGATACTATATTGGAATTAAAATTGCACCCAAGAAAATTAAATTTAGCACTATTTTTAACAAGGATAATGGGGTTGATAAAGAGTTAATGAGATTAAGAAGTTTTCAGGAGCATATTCAAACCCACTTTACACCCTTTAATGGTGTTTTTTTGAGAAGGCAGGGACAGATATTTATAAAGAGTATAAACTAAGAATCAAATAAGAATTAATTTAAGTAAAGAGGAATCTGAACTGCTGAATACTCTAACTAGAGATAAATCAATTAGAGTCACAAAGCCGGATAAAGGTGGAGGAGTGGTGGCTTCTGATGCTGTTGGTTATATTAGTAATATGGCTAGTATTTTGCACAACTCTGATAATTATATTATTGTTTCAAGGAATGAGGTGAACTTGGTATATCGGCAAATTCATACGTACCTTAAGGAACTTTTTATTGAAAATAAAAACTTTGAAGGTGTATAATTTTTTATGAGTAGAAAAAACATATATCCCTTCTATGTTTGGAATTTCCAAGGTACATAAGGATGCGATTAAACCACTTATAGACCTACAGTTTCTGCTGGTGGCTCTAAAATGTAACTCTATATATATATATATATATATATATATATATATATATATATATATATATATATATCTATATATCTATATATCTATATCTATATATCTATATATATATATATATATATATATCTATATATCTATATATCTATATATCTATATATATATATATCTCACACACACACACACACACACACACACACACACACACACACACATACTTAAAGCCCACTTATGAGCAAGAGCCACATTTATTGAAGGATTCCTGAGATTTTCTTAGGAGACTGGCACCAAACAGGTCGACTAAGATAGGTTATTTTAACCAGAGATGTTGTGGACCTATTCAACTCCATTCCAACAGAAGGACTAAAGTTGTTCATTGACACTTAAATCGAATGTGAATTTTTAACTGGTGACAATATTAAACTCTTACTGGACCAAACTGACTTATTCTAAATAATTTTATTTATTTTGATGGACAGGTTTTTACACAGCTCAAAGGAGTAGCAACGGGTGCTGCTTGTGCACCAGTTTATGCCAACACACTACTTCTAGCTTGCGAGAAAAACAAAATTTTCCTCAAAACATGTTAAGTACATTAAATGTTATCCATGATTTTTGGATGACATTTTTATTTTGTGGACTGACTCAAAACAGAGTAAGAAATTTTACTGATTACATGCATAAATCCATTCCATTCTTAAAATTCACCTTCGCATTTTATAGGAGATCCATTAATTACTTAGATGTTCAAGATGAGTAAATGAGATTCTGGTTTTAAAACAAAAAGTTTTAGGAAATTTAGTAATTGTTATTTGCATCATTCCAGCGTGCACACCTTTTCGGTTAAAAGGAACCTCACTGGGGGTCAATGTATCAGGGTTGCAAGGATGACCTCTAATTTTGAGGACTTGGAAGTTGAAATTAACATTTTGAGGAAGATGTTTAAGGAGAGAGGACATCCTGAGCCTCTGTTACAGGAGGTTATTGATGAGGTAGCAAATTCATGGGGGGACAACATTTAAACACCCCTGCTAGGAGGAAAGTATTAATGCAATGGAAGAAAAGAAAATTCAGATTGCAATTCATATTCTGATGGGGCTCGTGTGGGGACTAATAACGCCCTATCGGGTGATATTAAAAACATTATAAAAATAATTAGAATTTTTAAATGAATTAAGAAAAATGGGTAATGAACATGTACTTATTAGCAAGACTACGTAATTTAAAAAAATTACTGGAGGGCAGTTAGAAAGGAAGGATAAATTGGGTACCAAAAAATGCGCAGCGTGCAAAGTTATTGGATATTCGAAGGGGAAAGTATTACTCTGAATAATAGTATAATCTCTAAAGTTTATTTTAAGAGTGGTAATTGCAGCACATTAGGTATTATTTATCTAGCCAAATGCTCTGGATGTGAAGGGTTCTACATAGGTAAAACGGAGAGGGCACTGAGAAAAAAATTATGAACAAAATTACAATATTAGCAAAAGAAATACCAACACCCTGGCTAGACATTTAGAAAACTGTAGTATTAACAGATTTTTTATTTGGAAATACTGCGATTGTAGAGAGACACCCAAGGCAGGGGGGATGGAGAGAATTTTCTAGAATATAAAGAGGTTACAAGTGCAATTCAGGTTATATGCAAATACAGTCCCCAGTCTAAATGACTGTATTGCTTTACATCCAGCACATAAATTAAGAGCTTTGAAATTATGAATTAAGACTACAGTTTGAAATGTGTTTAATGTGTTTATTTTTAACTATAGAGCATTGTGTGTATTTATATATTTATTTTCGTCATGTAGTACTTCCGGGGTGGTGCAGCGGTAGCGTTGTTACCTCACAGCAAGAAGTTCTCCCATTCCATTCCCGGCTGGAGCACGGGGAGTGCCTTCTGTGTGGAGTCTGCATCTCCTCCCAGCGGTTGGGCGGGCGTCCAAAAGACATGCGTAAATGGGTGTGCCTTCGTTGAAGGTTGAACATCGAGCTGGCACCTCTGCGTTCATGAAAATCTAATGCCAATCATTAGCGGACCGGAGTTCCACTGTGGCGACCCCTAACCGGGGAAAAGCCGAAAGACAACATTTTCATAGTCATGTACATACTTATTTTCATATTAACATATATTTAATTGGAATCAGTATTTATAAAATAATTTTTACAGAGTTGTTCTTACAGATGATTAGTACAATTAAAACAGAGTCATTTAAAAATTATTTAAAAGTTGTTTTAAATAGACAAGGTACGGTGCATTCATGGGGAAAATTACTGCATGAATAAGGTATGTGTGTCCCTTTAAATCTTTTTTTATATGTAAACTCAATTAATTCTGTTTTAATTGTTTTATTTTCAAGGAAATGGGTGTTATAAAAGAAAGTGGAAACTGTATTTGTTTGTTCTGATGAAGTCTCCCAAGTGAGATGAAAGCACTTAATTATTTATTTTTATTTATTAAATACATTCATATATATATATATATATATATATATATACACACACACACACACACACACACACACACACACACACACACAGTGGATATGTCTGTTATGTTCCACTTCGCTGAGAGCTGGTTATTTGTTTTGAGGTGGAATATCCTACTGGACAACTGCTACACTAGCCAAGGAGTTAGGAAGAAGCAATGCTAATCTTCTCAGCAAAAAACTGCATGACCAAGCTCACAGTCTTGTGACTTACAAGGTCTGCGGGTAATAATGCTGAATGGGCTACACAGGATATACACCCTAAAGAGCAGTTCAGTTAGTAAACTACTACCAGGCATTAACAGTCAAAACATTTTAATAAAATGTGCATTGCAAGGGAAAGTACAATTGTGTAAGTAAACCTACCACAACAGTAGATGTTACGTTTGAATGATCACTGCAGTACCCTTGGCTATATAGGTTATACCTTGCCAAGGATATAACAACCGGGCAGCTTCCAAAGCTTCAGGCCATCTTCCCCAAGCCCAAACCATCAGTCAGCTCAAGCTGAGCTGAGCTGACTAAAGACAGGTTTGGACATCAAGCTCTTCACAGCTTTCAGACCAACACAGAGGGAGGCTTAGCTCTGAAAGGACGATGCTAGGAACAACAAAAAATGGTGTTCACACCCTGGCATTAACAACACACCAAACAAGGAGAAATGGGAAGGCTGCTGCAGCCATCATCATTTGAATATCTACTATTATGTTACGTTTACTTGCACAACTATACTATGTTCATCATACTGATCACTGATGCAGTAGCCCTAGCTATCTTGGCAGATTACTTCAGCTTACTACATCTAGGAAGTGAAAGGTCCAGGAGCCCCTCTAGAATAGTTCTAGAAAAGGCTTATCTAGACCTAGAAGGAATCAAGCTTGTAATGCCTTGTCAACATATGTATAGAGGACCAAGTTGCTACTTCTAGATTACTTCTATTACTTTTTGAAAAGGGTTGGCCTCAACATGAAGCCAAGGCCCAGGTCCTTGACCCTGCCAAGGATAGCTTTATTGTGTAGAGTATAACTAAAGGTAATAGCCTGAGACAACCATTTGGAAACTGTCTGTTTTGACAGGTTGTACCTTCATACCTTCGCAAGAAAAAAATCAGCTTATACAAAGATATGAAAAATTAATGAACTAATGCCATCACACAGTCACTGGATGGATCTGTTTAGTTATATCCGAAAGAAAGAATAAGTTCTGTCAAGACAATACCACAGTTGTCTGTGAAGGTATTGAGTATCCCTTCTCCCTCATCTTAGGTTCAGGGGGGAAAAAATGGGAATATGGACAGTTTGTCTCAAGTAAACTGGGATACTACTTTATGGATAAAAGGAGTAGTAGTTCTCAAAGACAACACTCTCTGTGGAAAATGAGATTTGGCTGACTCACCATAAGAGCTCGCAACTGACATTTACTGATTGTTGTGACGACTGCAAGAAGTGTAGTTTTCCATGTTAAAAACCTCAAGTCAGCTAGATAAGCTGGTTCAAACGGAGCAAGTGTTAGCTGCACTAATACAAAATTAAGATCCCAAGGAGGGGACACTGGTTTTCTTGGAAGCCTCTTGTCCAAAACCCCTTTCAAAAACTTTTTGACATGAGAGAATGCACTGATAGAGGATTCATGGGTAGACATGCGGGAAAGGCCAATAAACAAAGTTTGATGGAAGGAGCAAGAAAGGCCATAGAATAGTAACTCCCAAAAATACTGTAAAATTAGAGAATTATCCCTGAATGGGTGCCGATTACGTTGTTAGCACAGACTACAAAACCTTTTTCACTTGCTAATACACGACTTCTAGTAGAAGGCTTTTCTGCCTCCATTAGTACCTGTTGCAAGTGCTGAGTAAACAGGTGCCTAAAGGGAAGTAAGACACTATCATCTAGGCAGTCAGCTGAAGTTAACTGGGGTCAGGGTGTTACCAAACACCGGATAGATTTTGTGTGATTTGATCTACTCTGTTAGGAAGTTTGTGCTAACTGCCTCTGTCCATTTCCAAATGAAGGGAGGACCACTGTTGCCTTGTCCAGGACCAGAAGGAAGTCACCACAATGATCTTGGGCGGTTCCTTCTGAATCTTCAGAAGTATGCAATTTCAGTGGAAATGGTGAAAAAGCATACAGGAACACTCATGTCCACGGAAAAGGCATCTGTCTTCCAGGAGTGCTGGAGCAGAATCTTGCCAGCTGATTGTTCAGAGAGGAGGCAAACAGGTCTACTTGAGTAACTCCCCACAGATTAATCAAATCTTGGAAGACCTCGCTCTAGTTTCCATTTATGAGGGTCTGCCCTTGTCCTGCTTTGTCTGCCACACAAATTTTCTATAATGGAATGCTGGATGCCTGCAGAGTGAGATTGTGCTGTGAAGCTATACCCAAAACTAATATGGCAGGTCTGCAAAGGGAGAAAAGACCCAATTCCCCCTTGCTTGTTGATCTGTTCAAGACTGTAGTGCTGCCTGTTAAAAACTTGAAGAGGTCCAGTACACCAAAGAGGATTCAAAGAGTCAAATGCCTTGATCAGGGAAAGCATCTCTTATATTTCTTTGCATTTGTACAAGGAGTAGATACATGCTTAGTTTTCAGTATCTTTTTGACAGGAAAAATGGGGTCAACCGTGTTCGCAATGGCAGCAACAGCAGCTTACGAACATGTGCACAACATTCTGACTAAGCAGGGAAGTCTTCTGTGTTCCCTCTCTCAAGACACAACAGTCTCTCTCCCTTGCCCACTGAGGAAACCCCCAACAGCCAGAAAATGTGGCTAACCCCCAGGCCAGAGTGGCTATTGGACACTATATCACAGGGATCTGGGGTAAAAGCTGAGTGGTCTGAGGAACAAGCTATGGCTACAGTGGTGTCTCCCACCTCCAGTTGAGGCAAATTGCTAGCCTGCTGTGCCGGCAAAAGCTGTTTGGTTAACCTTTCATTTTTGTAGCTAGGAGGACAGATTGTGGGACCAGTAGTTTGGTTCCATGTTAAAGCTGAAAATGGTGCCACCTTCTCAGAGAAAACAAGCAGCAATAACCACAAATAAAAATAAAGTTTTTTAAAAAACTGCAGACGTGTCTCACCTTGTGCAACTTTTGTAAAATTAAAAGGAAAACCACACGTAATAGTGAAGCACTGTCACACAAACCAGTGGACTAAAGTCTTTTTTTGTGTGACACAGTGCTTCACCATTACTTGTGGTTTTCCTTTTAATTTTTATTTTAAAAGTTAGTTTGTTTTTGTGTGTAAAACAGTAAAACGCACGTTAATACACTTTGCCAGTCCCAAAAAGTAAAATAAATTTCTCCAAAGAAAAAATGTTTTTCAATTACTTTAAACAACTTTTAAACATACGGGGGATAATGTACTTTTAAAAGCACACAAGTCTCTTGATGGTCACAAACTCCTAACTTAAAAATAAATTTCCTAAACAGGTAAGTTCAGTATAAGAAACTTTTTTTAATGTGGAAGGTTTTCCCCAAAGAGAACTTATCTGCCCAGCAAAAGAAAAGAACAAGCTGACCATCAGGCCTAGAAAGCCTGCAGAGGAGCGTTCACTTCAAGCGGCAGAAAAGCTCTCAAGGGCTTGACACCCAGATCAATCAGTCTCTTTGGTCAGCATATCCTTGGCAGGATATAATCCATATAGGTATGGTTACTGCAGCAGTGATCAATATAATGAACATTGGGGGTTCAATTCCTATCCCTGTTCTACATATACTAACTCCACAGTCGCACTGCATTTTAAGGTGCAACAATCTTTTCGCAATAGCCAATTGCAGTGACCAAGGCAGATGCTCTATGAAAGCAGGATAGTTACTGTTCACGCCATTTGTCATACTGAAACACTAAGAGGCATTAAAGGTGCATTCAGACTTTTATGGTTCAGGTTAGTGGCTTAGGTTTACGGCTACGGTCTCAATTAGTATTTTAGGACTAAGGTTTTAGATTTAGTGGAGCTACTTATTTAGATGTGTTTCAGTGTTACGGTCTCTCATCCACTGCTTGGCGATGGTAACACGGGATTTATCCATGGGTGGTACGGTTTTGATCATGAGGGTGAAGTTTTATAAACCTAGCCAAGGAGATATTTCTTCATATCTTTAGAAGATTTATATGGTTACATTAACTTCCACCTACTCAACATCACTCTCTTTGATCAAGGCATCACCCCCTTAACAACAACCTGCAAATTGTCAACTGTTCTCCGTTACTCATTTGTGAATTAAACCATCACCAAAATACATTGCTCATAACATCAATGTGTCCCCTTCATTATAAATAAATCTCTGCTTGCATCATTATTGTTTCACTGTGTAATTATTCTTCTGTCAGAGGGCTGGCTTGAGCCTAAAAAAAGGATATCCGATCTGCACTTAAAAAAACTGGGGACAGGCTGGATATGAATTGGGGAGAGGTGCCAAGTCTGCTCCCTTTTTTCAAAAACAGATGAGGTAGAGCAGCTCCGTGGTGCAGAAAGACAAAAATCTTACTATACCAAAGACTACCAATTTTAGACTAGCTGTATGGGTACCAAAGCGGCAGTTGAGGAGGATAGGAGGGAGAGGCAAACACTGCTTGCCCACCCTAGGGAGGGTGCCAGTCTAGACTCTCTTGCAATAAAAGTGCTAACAGCCTGACTAGGACCGTGCTGCCAGAGATATACAGCCTGGTTGGGAGGTTGGATATGTGCAGAGCAAACACATCCTGAACGCAGCGACTGCGGAACCCGCAAGGCAGTTGTAATGTGGTGGGGGGATATGGCGCACTATCAGCAGTATGAATCTCTCTGGCCACACATGTTGGTGGGAGTAAGCCTGGGGGAGGCTAAGGCAAGTTCAGCAGACCCAGTGAACTAGAATAGAAGCCAGTGTCAAGACGGTCAGCTACGATGAGGTAGAGGAAGTATATGGGGAGAGGATATTTACCAGGCAAAGTATACTCCATGTAAGCTCCTAAGTTCAGGCAAGGTAGCAGGAGGTTACTTTTTTTGTTGGGGGAGTGGGTGGGAGTGGGGGGGGGGCATCTGTGAGCTTGGGTCCCATGCTTACAGAAATGAACAGTCTTGTGCAATGCCCGGTGTACATAAGTACCTACTCAGCCCTCACTCCTACAGGAGCACACTGGCTGTAGGGATCTTGCTGCCAGTAGAATGAATAGGTGGGGGGAGAAGATAACATGGAGGAGGGAGGGGGAAGAGAGAATGGAGACCAGACCAAATTAACAGTACAAGCAGCATCTGCATCCCCAAACAAGAGAATATGGGGGCTGGCAAAAAGGGAGGATTGCCTAAGTTACCTTAACTGCTGCCACCACTCAGACTGCAGTATGCCAAACATTTTCTTGTATTACACTGGACTAACTGTATACACATCAAACTTTTTTCTGTATGGTGGTAGCACAACACTTAAGAAAACTGGAACTTCTCCCCAGATTTTAGTACATCACTTGAACCCATTACACTTTTTGCATATGTGCATCTGTCTTCATCTCAGCAATAAAGTGAAATGGACTTAAAGATTACCCTAGCCACTGGGTTGATGTGGACGTGCAAAAATAATGAAGTTTTATACTTACCTGTTCCAAGTTTCTGATGTAATGTTTTACATTTGTGATAACACAGCATTTTTCCCAGGAGCACCACATACACAGGCATTGAAACAAAATGGGGCAAAAGCACTTAGCACTGGAGAGGGTGGAGAGACAAGGCAGGCAAACTGCATCAGAGAAATAATTTTTACATTTTGGCTATGTTTATGTCAAAAACAAAAGCTATCTTTTTGAAGATCTAGCCTTATTGCTAGCTCTAATGCAAACAGAAATAAAAGTTAAAGCAGCAATACAGCAGATTCAAATGGAAACGTGATGAGCCGCATAAGTGAGGAAATAGGGAAAAGTGTATCAAGACACCTGGTGACATAACAAGCACAGTATACTGAAACAAGCCAGATGACAGTGAAACCTTTGAAGGTTGTATTTTCTTTTCCTCCAAGGTGGAATGACCTCAGAGTACAATGAAAAATAGGGGGGATACATGGGGTTCATCTTCCTGCATAACTAGTGAGAAAAGCTTGTCCATTTTTTCTGGCTAACTGCTGCAACCAGCCAACAACTAAGGCCAATTAAATTTGAAAGAAGTGGCATACATCTTCTGGCCAATATAAAGTAGCAGCTTTGCATGATACAGGTTACTAGCAACTCAATACAAATTCAAGCAACTTATTACAGACACTAATGTCTTGCACTGTCAAACTGATGTAGAAATGTACATGTAAAACATGT
This sequence comes from Protopterus annectens, assembly GCF_019279795.1. Classification (NCBI taxonomy): domain Eukaryota; kingdom Metazoa; phylum Chordata; order Ceratodontiformes; family Protopteridae; genus Protopterus; species Protopterus annectens. Next base: position 589,217,321 of record NC_056725.1, read on the forward strand.
CTGCCTTTTAAAATATTTAAAGACCACACCCCCTCAACTGAAAAGACAGGTTTAACAAGAAAGGTATGAGCAATTTTGTGCATTGTTATTAACCTGTGCAGTGGCACCACATGACTAGCATTCATTACATAGCTCACTGTAGCACTAAACTTTACTCACCCCAGTAATCTTCTGTTACAAAACACAATTAAACCAAGTAGCACTTTCAACAAAGCTAGTCCTGACATGCAGAGAATCAAACCAAACAGCACAGCACACCTTCACAGCAGTCACCAATAATCAGGAATTAAGTTAAGAAATTAAAGTCCGCCACCAAAATATAGGAGGGGAAGCATGTGGAACAGGTACTGAAGACTGCCAAGGTTGCCAAATGTAAATGTAAACAGAAGTAGTAATATAAGCAAGCAAAGCAGCCTGAAAAAGCTTTCTGTGCTAAGGGGTCCTAACAACTGCAGCAAACATTCCCAATGGCTACATGGTTACAGAAAATGGACCACATCTCAGCAGATGAAATTTCCGGCCTTCTCAGAGATGGAAACAACCAGCATAGCAACTGATCTATCTGCCTTACGCAGAACAACCTTTGGAGGGGATCCAAGGAGGACAATTTCCAGTTTATCATGATCACAGAGTATGTAACAAAAGAATCCAGGAAAAGGTCACTATAGACATTTCTCGAAATGAGAGACAATCCAAGTATAGGACTACAATGAGACCCTTCTACTACCATAGCCAAAACTCTGGCAAACAATGACCACAGACAAAAAGTAGCACCTAGTGTTAAAATTGTACTGCCCTATAAGAAAACGTGTAAAAACCCAAATCTCTCCTTTCCTCTGATACTGTAACAGCCTATGTACCTATGGAGCTCCAAGAGCCTTGACTGATAATTTTCTCTGTTACTTTGTGCTGCAGGTTCATCCTGCTCCATTCGCACTCGCTGCGCCCGAGCTCATTCCACTCCCCTGCCCTACCTCCAATTCCCACCTACCCCCACATACCCTAAATTTATCTTTCATCCATCTTGTCTCCACCCAACTAATTATCCAATCCCATTACAGCAGCAAACACAACATTCCCACCTCCAACCTCTCATCTTTCTCACCACTCCCCCTTCTGCTTATAGGCACAACCAACTCCCCTACCCCCTCCCTTTCACTCCCTTACCTGCACACCACACACTCCTCTCCATTCTTTTACTCCAAAACTTTAATCCCCCTCCACCTACCACACAAACCATGCTCACTAATCTATTAATAGCTTCACTTCTGTTACTAATGTCTCTCCTTATATCATACCAGTCCCACATTCATGATCTCAAACCAACATTAACCTCCTCCTGCATCAATAACACCCACTCAAACACAGCATTCACTAACATCTCTCCTTCTCTACACAACACCTCTACCTCTTATTGTTTCCATTACAAAATACTCCAGCTACCCCTCCTTAACCTTAGACCCAAACATTCACTCATTTCAAATAAACACTACGTTCCCAAAAACAATTCAATATTTACTATCCTCTTACTAGCAGGTAATATTCATCCTAACCCTAGGCCAACTCCAATAAACTCCTCCCCTTCCCAACAAATCCCCTCTCCTATCCTATTAACCAATACTCCCTCACACGGTGCACCCCCATCCCCCCAACCCCTACCCTCCATTCTAACAAATACTTATCCATACTGGCTATCAACAGTCAAAACCGTTCTAATAAAATTACTGACCTTCATGCTTGGATCTCCCAATGTTCCCCCCACCTACTTGTACTATCTGAAACCTTGCTGAAACCCCATATTTCCAACTCTGAAATCCTTCCCCCTGGATACATCAACTAGACAGGACCACTAAAAAGGTGTAGGTGTAGGAATTCTTTGCTCTTACTAAACTACCACCTTAACAACCACAAAACATTTGCCATTGCTGCCATCTATATTCCTCCAGGCAAGAACATCCAAATTCTTGAAAATGTACTCTCCCGATTTCTCAAAACCTACCCTATGAAACTTTACTGCTAAGAAATGTGACTATTAATTGGAAAGCCCTAGAGTCCCCTTCACCTGTCCAAAGCATCAATCTGTTCGGCTTCACCCAACTTATCTCCAACTCCACAAGATTCTCCAAACACTCCAATCAAAGCTGCACAACAACTGACTGGATCATCTGTAACAGTCCCAACATTATCACAAGCTCACAACACTATCTAATGTACTAAGTGACCATCTACCCATTAGCATAGAGAGATACCCACCGCAACAACAGAAATCACATCTGTACAAAGTCTGTCGTAAACTCCAAGATTTCAACTCCTCCTCTCTCAGTGACAGTCTCTCTGCCATAACTGGGTCCATCCTGCACTCTCTCCCGCTTGAAGAAGCAATACTCGAATTTAACCGCATCTTTCTAAACACCCTCAACTCATTAGCCCCGCCCCCCACACGTAAAATAAGAATAAAATCAAACTACGCACCCTGGCTCAGTAAAGACACTCGCAAACTAATGCATAAAAGAGACAATGCCTGGAAAACTTGGCTAAAAAGTAAATCCCCCACCCACCTCCAACTATTTAAACAACTTAGGAACCAAACTAAAAAAACAAATATACAATGATAAAAAGTCATTTTATACCAAGACACAAACCTTTCAAATCTTAAAAGTTCTATAAACACATTAAACGCTATCCTCCACCCTGGTAAACCCAAAACCCCCAATCCTTCCCCTAACCTTCCTGACCACGAGACCACCTCTCTCCTCAACCAGTTTTTCATGTCTATCAGCAAATTGACTAACACAGGTCATAACCCCCCCCCCCAAAAAAAAAATCACCCTGTGAACCAATACCCCATTCTATTAACAACACTGGTCTCTCTCTCAACCCTATTTCTACAGCCTACATAAAATCTCTACTCCTCAAACTTGCACCATGTTCTCCCTCTGCAGACAAGCTCCCACCTCACTTCCTCAAGCGTCCTGCTAAATCCATTGCCTATTCAGTCTCTATACATATTAATCGATCTATAAAAGAAGCCAATATACCCAAAATCTGGAAATCTTTCTACATTATCCCCCTTCACAAAGCAGGCAACTCCAACTACCCCTCTAATTATAGACCAATTGACACACTCTCCCCACTATCCAAAATACTAGAAAAATGTATTCACAACCAAATACTTAACTTCCTCCTCCAAAACAACCTCCTCTCCTCTACCCAACACAGCTTCCGACCTCACTACAGCACCTCTACAGTCCTTCTTTCACCCACACCATTGCCGAAGCTAGGAACAGCAATAACTTAGTCTCATGTCTGTTCCTGAACTTATCAAAGGCATTTGATATGGTATCACATTCCAAACTTCTGACTAAATTGGCTAACCTTAACCTATCTAGCTCAACTCTCTCATTGTTCATTAGTTACCTCAAAGACAGGCTTCAATCAGGAAAATGGCAATCCACTTGCTCCCCTCTCTTACCTATACACACTGGTATACCCCAGGGTTCCATTCTTGGACCCCTTCTCTTCAACATCTTTATTAAATGACCTCCACTCTTCCACCTCCCTCTCTAGCCTCATTCAGTACGCCGATGATTCCACCCTTATCACATCCTCTAACTATCTCACTTCTTCAGACACACACACAACAATCCTTCAATGTTGTAGAAAATAGGCAAAAAAAATAATCAACTTATTCTTAACCCCCAAAATATAAAGCTACTTCTCTTTCTCCCAAAAAACAATGACCACCTCAAGGCTACCTTCTCCATCTCTTCACTAAATAACACCACAATCAATGTAATCACTCACAAAAAATTACTAGAACGACTACTGATGACCAACTAAAATTTGACTTACACATTCACCAAAAATTAAAAAAAAAAATAACTAACGAAAAACTTGGTATGCTATACTGTAACTCAAAATTCCTCTCAGCAGATTCTAGACATTTCCAGGCCCAAGCTTACCTCCTTCTTAGCCTCCTCTATGGTTTACCAGTCCTCACCAATCTTCAATTCTGTCTACACTCTAAACTAGAACAGATCTACAATAAAATTGCCAAATTTGCAGCAAACCCTCCTAACCCAACCCACCACTGTTTAGCCTTCCACAAGCTACAATGGTTTGAATTCTCCCATCACATAATTGTCCCAACTACAGCTAACCCACCACTGCCTGCCCCTCTCTCACCAACCTAGTCTCATACTATTCCCCCCTTCGCCCCCTCTGCAGCTCAGAGAAACTCCTCCTAGAAACATTTACATCTAAATTGAACATTGGCAATCTCCTATATAAATCATCTATAAACATTGGCATCTACTACATAAATCATCTATAACAAAAATCTGGAACAACCTACCCTCTAACCTGGAACCATCACTCAAGCAACAAGCTTCAAAAAAAGAACTGAAAGTATTTTTCCAGAATAATTGGATCTGCCCATGCCAGGATGCCACTTAACCACTCTCTTGCTCTGGAACTCTGTTAAATTTACTTAACCTTTGAAATTCCTGACTGACAATTGCATAATCCTGCGTGCACTATATGCGTTACCAAATACTTGCATATGTTTCATCAATTTCTCTGCCATTTCTGTAAATGCTCAACTATGGTATGTCTGTATTTTTGTACACTGTATGTTATGCTTTTTATACTTATTTTTGTGTTAACATGTAAATCACTTTATTGGAGCTTTTCTCCTCAGGTCTCCACTGAAAATGGGCAATTTGCTCAGTTGGACCAACCCGGTCAACAAATGTGAAATAAATAAATCCAGCAAATATCCTGTTGGACTCGTGGGCAATAATGTGCTAAAAGATATCCATCACACCTAAGAAAAAGTACAGTTATGTACACTTAGCATAAAAGTAGATGTTCAAGTGTATTCACTTTTGCAGTCCTGACTTGTGGGGATTTCCTTCTGTGGAAGCCCTTGGCTAGTACAACTACCAGAGTACAAATCTCCCTTGTCCTAAGGCTGGAGGACGTCTTACCCGGATGTCAGTATGCTTGGGTATAAAGCTGACGCCATGATATAAATTTTTTCTTGCCCCTTAGAAGGTAGAAACCCCCAGGATGAACCATAAGCAAGGGTCAAATGTAGAAAAAGGGGCCCCACAGGGTAAACACCCAGGGGGTCCTCTAGTAAGTGAAGACAGAAGCAGACTACTACTGCAGGCAAAGGGGTAAGGAGGGAGGGAAAGAAGACTGCAACAGTCAATACAATCGAACTTCCACATTTATGGTAAGTGTACACAACAGTACTATGTTCTTCGTGTTTCGCTGTTGCAGTCCTGTCTTGTGGGATGATTCCCAAAGCTGAGATGAGGGTGAAAGGTAGATAATGGAGAAGAAAGGATGCCTTGCAAGATGGCAGTAGCAAATCCTGCTCCAGACTTGTAGAAGGCTGATAAGTGGCAGTGTTTGGTAAAGGTATGCACAGATGACCAGGTAAGCAGCTTCCAAAAGTCTTTGGTAGGTACTCCTTTCAGGAAGTAGCAGTGGCCGTAGCAGAGACTGTCTTTACAGTTTCGGGACACTTTTTACCATGATGGCTGTAACAAAGGGGAAATACAGTGAGATATCCACCTGGAGATGGTCTTTTTGAAGAATGGTTTCCCTTCAGAGCCAATGGGAAAGGACATGGAGTTAGTCTGATTTTCTAAAATATTTAGTTCTGTCAAAATAGCGGCAAATCTAGTCTATGCACATCCAAGGAACGAAGGATTATTTCCCCCCAATTCTGAGCCCTGGGGAAGAAGGTAGGCATGTGTATAGCTTGATTCAAGGTTGTGTTCGTGAACACCTTGGGCATAAAGGATGGGTTAGTCCTGAGAGATCCTCTGTCTTGGTGGAATACGCCATGAGAGCTTGCAGGTCAAAGACCCTCCTAGCTGAGGCGATAGCCAGTGAAAGGGTGGTCTTTCAAGATAAGAATTTCAATTTAGCAGAAGCTGCCAGTTCAAAGGGGAGCAGCATCAATTTTTCTAGAACAAAATTGAGATCCCATAGAGGTGTGGATTGTCTTCTGGGAAGTCTGATGTGAACCACTCCCTTAAGGGATTGTTTCATCGGGGGTGGGAAAAGATAAGACGAACAGTAGAGATGTGGGCTGAAATGGCAGAGGTGTGAATTTTGATTGTTTCATCGGGGGTGGGAAAAGATAAGACGAACAGTAGAGATGTGGGCTGAAATGGCAGAGGTGTGAATTTTGATAGAAGAAAAGGATACTCCTCTGTCAACCAGGGTAACCAAGCAATCTAAAATGGCAGAAATTGGTGAGCTAGGATTGAGGTCTTGCAGCAGACACCAAATGGAGAATCTTTTCACTTGGCCGAGTATGTTTTCCTAGCACTACGTCTTCTAGCTTCTTTGAGAACGCTTTGAACTTGTGTGCTTAGGGTATGCTCAGAGGAGTATTTTGGGGAATTTTTCAGGCTGACAGTTTGACAGTCTGCAGGCTGCGATACACAAATCTACCCTTGTCCTGAGTCAGAAGGTCCACTCTCTGAGGTAACTGCCACGGGTTTTCATTAGTTAAACTTAGTAGCAACGGACACCAGTGCTGCCTGGGACAGTTTGGGGTTATGAAAATGACCCTTACCTCTTCTTCCATGGGTCCGCCTAAAAGTCAGGGAAGAAGGCCCAAGGGAGGAAACGCATAAAGGAAAAGGTGGCTACAAAGGAAGGAGAAAGCACCTGTCCTCCAGGCTGTGAGTAGTTTGCTCCTGGAACAGAATCTTTTCAACTGAGCATTTTCCATGGTGGTAAAGAGGTGTATCTGTGGGGATCCCCATTCTTGGACAATGCTGTGAAAGGTTTCCTGATATAGATGCCACTCGTAGGAGTCCATCAAGTTCCTGCTGAGATGACCTGCTGGAGTGTTTTGGGTCCCTGGGAGGTACTGTGCTATGGAGGTGCAACCCCCAAAGAGTGAGTTGTCTCCCAGACCTGCATCACTAATCAACAAACAGGCTAACAGTGACTGCCCCTTTGGTTTATGAACCACATGACTGTGGTGTTGTCCGTTTCGACAAGCAGGACCCCTGGTTCCCACTGATCTTTGAAAGCTATCAGACCCTTTTGCATTACCATCAGTTATTTCTAATTTATGTGCTTGTATCCAGACTGATATTTCCATCTGCCCTGGGACTGAAGGTGCTGGAAATGAGCCCCCCAGGCAGTCTCTGAAGCATCTGTGGTTAAAGTTTGTCCCTAAGGAATGTACCTGAAGGGGAGACCAAGATTCTGGGCAAATGCCTGCGTCTACCATGCAAATTCCTCCTTGAGGCAAAGGATCAGCTGAATTTCTGTCTCCGGGGACTGTGAGTGCTGGCACTAAAGATTCCTGAGGTACCACTAGAGCTTCCTCTTGTGTACCCTGGGTAGGGGAATCATGAGGATACAAGATGCCATGTGGCCTAATGCTCTGAGGAATTTTCTCATGGAGAGGCATTGCCTCTGCATAATGTTTCTGAAGTGCTGACTCAGAAAAGGGACCTTTTCTGAAGGGAGGGAGGCCTTTTAAAGGGAGGAATCTAGAACAATCCCCAGGAAAACTATCCTGGTGGATGGGTCTGTGTTAGATTTGTGAAGATTTACGGTGAACCTCAAGGAGGTAAGGAGGTTCTGAGTGAAGGACAGACCCTTGAGGAACACTGACTGACTGGTGGCTTGAATGAGGCAGCCATCTAGACAGGAGTAAATTTGGACTCTTCTTCTGCAGAAGGCGACCATAGGAGCTAAACACTGTATCAAGACCCTGGGAGCAGTAGACAAGCCAAAGGGCACTGCAGAGAATTAAAAGCGACTGCTATCCGATCTGAAACAAAGAAAACGTCTGCAAGATTCCTTTACAGTAATGTGAAAGTAATCATCTTTTAGGTCTAAGGTGACCATTAAGGGCTGAGGGGCTATCACAGGAAGAAGTTTTTGAAGAGTCAACATACTGAATTTTAGTACCAGCAGGGACTGATTGAGGGTGGACAGATCTAGAGCAGGGTACAAAGAGCCTTCCTTTCTGGGAATTAGGAATAGCCTGGAATACAACCCAGTCACTATTTAATGTTCTGGTATTGGTTCCACTGAGCCCTGTGAACACAGGTTGTGAAATCTGAGAAACAACCTCTGCTCTTTGACTTTGTGGAACATCCGGGTAACCAGAGTATCTTAATGTCTCTTTGAAAGTGAGCCTGTAACTGTTTGAGATAACTTTCAGAATCTACTTGTCTGAAATGAGGGACCAATTTTCTTTGAACAGGGATAGCCTTCCTCCTAGTCTTCCACATAACTTTTCTAGAGAGTGTGGGAGGGAGTAGGGGAAAGGAAGAGTCATTGCTGCTTTCTGCCAGGGCCCTGTAGGTTTCTGAGACCACTATCTAGGCTTTTGTGATTGATGTTGCCTTGGAAGCCTTTCCCTCTGGGATTTCCTCTGGCCACTTTTTGATTGACAGGGAAAGCACCAGTGGTTAGTGGAAAAATTCCTACTAAACATAGGATGCTGAACTTGGAGGAAGTCCTTGACAGTTTGCATAGATTTTACTTTAATCTTCCTTCTTTTTTAGCACAGCCTCAGCCTATGACCCAAAAAGGAAGTCCTTATCCAGGGGTGCATCTAGAAGTTTGGATTTCACATGGTCTGGTAGGGTCTGTTCCTTAAGCTAAGCATGCCTTTTAATGACAGCGCCAGATACAGCAGCTCAGCTACAGGCCACTACAGCATCATAGCCGCAGTGTAATGAGTGTTTATTCACCCAGATGTAAAGGCAAAGGTCCAACAATTCCTTGGAAATGTTCTTGTCTTCCAGGGAGGATATATTTTGCTTCATTTTATCTGAAATACTTTGTTAGTATTTTATTATAGGAAACTGAAAGTTAAGGGCCCTCATGGCTAGGGCAGCAGAAGTGTAGACTAATTTACAAAATATATCAAGGGCCTTGTTTTCTTTGTTAGCAGGTTAAAGGTTCTTTGAAGATCTGGCTTTTGCTTCCTTGGGACCTGGAGTGACAACCCAAGTCAAAAGAGGGGTTTTTGAAGAGGTATTTATGAGAGCCCGACACCCTGTAAAACCCATATGTTTTTCGAGGGGCTTGAGGTAGAGAATCTGGATTCAGGGAAGAGTCCATAAAAACATCCTCTACCACCTCTAATAGAGGGGAAATAGCCACTGGTTTGTGTTCCGGGAGGTCAAGGAACTCACTAACCCTCTTTTTAGACTGTGGGTATTCCTGTGCCTCCCACTGGAAATGTTTCCTCATGCTATGGAGTGTTTCCTCAAATGTGATCTCCTCAGGAGGCGAAGCTGAAGGCAGATTCTTCTCAGAATCTGAATCTTTAAAAGCAGTAAGGAAGGATCCCTTTTCAAAGGCAGACTGCTGGTCAGAATCCTCATCTGAATCAGAAAGCTCTGAGAAAACTTCAGGGGTAGGCTCCCTCTTCCTTTTCCCTGGGGAATACTCCAAAGGGGGTTTCCTAGCTCTGACTAAGGAGCTAAGGTCCTCAGCTAATCTGGCCAGGTCTTGCTTGTAATCTAGTATGTGGGAGCCGGTATGCCTAGGCATAGGGCCAGAGGTAGAACCCTTCTTAGAAGTAGCTTTGGTATTGGGCCTAGGTATAGTTGCAGTCCTGATGCCAGTTTCTTTGTAAGGCAGGACCGATGCAGGCTAATGCCTTGAAGGAACGTCGCCAGAACAAGACCGCTCGTATGAAGCGGAGGTCTGCAGAATGACTCTGGAAATGACTGACAACTTGAAAGCCAAGGCTTGTGCAGAAGCTGAGGGACCCGACAGCATGTCCAACTCCGAATGGGTCTTGACAGATGCCTGCACCACCACCTCAGTCACAGAAGGGGGCTGTGAAAGTGTCTCACCTTTCTCAGTGATAACGAGCCTTGGGGGACTGGCAGATGGTGAACCGTGTCAGAGACCCCAAGCTTGCGTCTGTTTTCCTTGTCCTCCTTACACTTAGTGAGCACAACCTCGGGATGACCAGTGGAACCATCAAATGTTGCAAAGAAGACGGCATACTAAGATGCCTAGCTAAGTTTTTGCCATACGCCCGACAATCCAAGAACTGAAACAGGCACAAAAACAGCAACTAGGGATGTCGTGATCTGGGCCTAGACAGGTGACACACAACGTATGAAAGTCTTGGCGTGGGATTTGATTTGCTTACCATAGCAGAGACAAATGTTAACCTTACCTGACATGAGTTAAGGCAAGAAAAAAGTTCCCCAATGGGATACTTATCTTTAGAAGACTTCTCTCTCGTGTAGACCGACCAATGCCCTGAAACAATGCTTTGGGCTCCGATGGCAAGAAAAGGCTGATGTGATGGTGTCAGCTGGCTGCATTTATACTAAAGCATACTGACGTCAGGGTAGGACGTCCGGCAGCCTTAGGAGGGGGAGATTTTTACTCTGGTAGACAGGCCGGCCAAGGGCTTCCACAGCAAGACATCCCAGAAGTCAAGACTCCAACAGTGAAACATGAAGAACATCATTCTAAGCTCCTGAGAGAAACAAGGGAATACCCCTACACAAGGTAATCGAGAAGATACACATGTTAAAAGTCAATCCCTCTAGCAAACTCCCTCACAAGGAATGAGAAGGAAAAAAAAGCACCCTCCTCATTCCAAATAAATTCCTTTGAGAAACATGACTGCTTCAGAAACTCCACAAAGATCTTTCCTAATTTTCTATGGGAGGGGGTTCACCAGGTCCAACACAAGGCCTTTCAAAGCAAAGAGCAGAATCCAGTAGTCATCCTTGGTCATTATTCTAAATCTGGGAAAAACTGTCAAAAACAGGCCTTACATATTCACTCCTTTGCTAACAGGCAATACAGCTGCAGAGTCACCCCCCTCCCTCCCAACAAAAAAAAAAAATTAAAAAAGCCAGCCTCCCACAAGATCTGCAAAGAGACTCCTAAGTGTGCAAAACCTCTTAACACCTAGTCACCCTTCTGTCTTTGAAAAGACCTTCTTATCCTGGAGTGTAGACCTGACCTAAAAGAAGAACAGGTAGCAGCCTAGTGGAAGGGGTTCATCAAAAAAGGCCCTCTACCATGGTCAGTACTGGTTTGCACTTTAAGTCTTCTTTTGGAAAAAAATACGCTTTGGAAAAAAATACTCTCTCTCATGAAAAAGTCACACAAGATCAGCTGCCCCAGCTCTTCCATAAAGGAATGAAGTCTGAGCCACAGCATCCTGCACAGACACTATCCAGCTACTACCAAGTTGATAAGAGTGCAGTGCCAATCTTACAGTAAGCAATATGGAAGTGCTGTGACAATACCATCAAAGGGGTCTTCTCCAGGAACCAAGAACTGTCAGATTTTCCATAACCTGGTCCACAAAGGTGGAATGGAAATTAAACTGGCATCACAAATAATTTAAATACATAAAGCCCAAAGTAAAAGGAGGAAATATGCAGTTTTCCCTGCCCAAAGCCTTGAAATTTACTTGGCTGCAGACATTTGAAAGACAGAAATATGGACACAGGAAAGAAAGAAATATGATATGTTGCAATTTTTATGCAAAAGAGAGTTAAATTAATCAACACAACAAAAAGGCAGCCCTAAAGACATTTGAAGAGAAACACAGGCAAAGGCATCCAGATATGGAAATATTCACAATAAAAACACAAGATCACAAAGAGGGAATATAGAACAGAAAAATTCAAAAGAGAGGTTAAAAAATAGAAGATGACGTTATGGAATACTTGCAAAGTGAAGGATTTAGTGTAGAAAATCCAATTCAAATAACACCACAGCAGGATACAGCAATGAACTCCCAACATTAAGGAGAAACCAGGGAGCAGAAAACATCTGATCAGCTACTATATGAAGATACTTTTTGAGCCTTTCATAAGAAACCAGTAAAAAATGTTCAGTTCAAGTTGCACAGCAAGAGAAGGAACAGGAAACTGTGCACAATGTTGTGTAGTGACAGGCCAGTGAGTTCCCATATGAAACAGCAACAAAGGACACAGGATGAGTGAAGAGAATGCGGCACAGGAAGATGCTCTGGAACTTTCTAGAGTGCCCGCAGGAAATGGAGAACAAAGAATGCACTCTCAGTTTAGAAGAAAATGATCTAAGAGACGAGTTCATAGGTTCATACTAAGCTATCTGCCCAAGGGCATTTATAAGCCTAGCCCATAGTTATGTGGCTTTCGCCACCCCTTTAGTTTGAATAAAAACTATGCCTATCATTTTTCTGTGCCTCTGTCAAGCAGTGACACTGAAGTAATCCCTGGGGTATATCTGCGATCTCCCATCCATTGGTCAAGATTCCTCTTGAACAAGGCCAGCGAGGTGCTCTGCCTCACATGTACCGGGACTTTGTTCCACAGCATAGGGAGTCTCTGGGTGATGAATCTGTCCCTCCAGCACGTTCTATTTATAACCGTGTCAAGGTTTAAGTCTCCCGCCCTTGTGGTTCTGAGGGATCTAGATTTTTTGAGGTGAAGCATATTCATCAAATCTGGGTTTGTCATGGCCTTATATGTCAGGCACAGGTCACCTCTGAGCAAGCGGTATGAGACTGAATAGAGCTGGAGTTCTTTCAGTCGGGCAGCATAAGACATATTTTTGAGACCCTTTATCCTTTTGGTGAGGAACTTTTGGGGCCTTTCAAGCTTCAGCAGGTGTCTGGTCAGATACATTCCGAACGGGGCATTGTACTCAATCATAGGTCTAATGAGTGATGAGTACAGGGGGACGATGACCTCCCTTGATCTAGATGTGAATCCCTTCATGATCAGGTAGGCGATATAGAAGGTTTTCCTAACTACTTTAGCAACATGAGTGTCAAACGAAAGGCTACTGTCAACTTGGGTCCCCAGATCCCTGATGACTTTTTCTGTGCTCAGTGGATTGCCACCTATATGGTAGCTAGGGGTAACCTTGTTTTTCCCAAAGGGTATGACTATGCATTTTTGGCGTTTAACTTCAGGCCATGGCTCTGGCACCAGTTATCCGTTTCTGTGAGGCCCTTCTGGAGGATATCTGTGTCAGATGTGTTTTCGACTATGGCGCCCAGTTTGCAGTCATCTGCAAACTTTGTCAGCCATAACCCTCCTGTGTTTGCTTGTACTTCAGAAAAGTAGATGCCGAACAAGAGTGGACCCAGGACTGAGCCCTGTGGGACACCACTTGTGACAGGCTTTGAGTCTGACATGGCTCCAGCAACTCTGACCCTGTGGGTTCTGTCACTTAGCCAGTTTGCAACCCATCTTGTGTAGTATGGGTTTACATTCAAGCTGATGAGTTTTTCGATGATACCTGAGTGGGGTATTGTGTCGAAGGCCTTTGCCAGGTCGAGGTAGGCTGTATGGACTGCCTTTCCTTCATCAATGGCCTTGGTGACTGTCTCGAAAAAGTCAACCAAGTTTAAGAGGCAGGATCTGCCTTTGACAAAGCCAAACTGGGTTGGATCCAAAGTCTGCAAGTTCCCTATGTCTTTATTTATGAGTTCCATTATGATCCTCTCCATGGCTTTGCAGATAAGGCTTGTCAAGCTAATGGGGCGGTAATTTCCAGGGTCTGTGGAGGCACCGCCCTTATGAAGTGGGACCACAGTCGCCGTGCGCCACTCCTTGGGTACGTATCCTGAGGTGAGGCTAAGATTAAACAGCTGTCCTAACTGTGGGTTTAATTCCTCGTTGAGTTCATGAAGCACACAGCCCGGGACACCATCCGGTCCCATGCATGCTGTGTTTTTTGCCTTAGTGAGGGCAGTTCTCACCTGGGCGTTGCAGATCTCTGGGGGGCTACCATCCTCTGCAATACATATCTCTCCTTTGGGGGAGCGGAGGAGTTTGCACTGAACCTGTCAGCCAGTATGTTAGCAATGTGTGTAGGTTCAGTAATTTTCACATCATTTTGAACTAATTCTGAGCATATCTGGGAGTTTCCTCCTAGGTTTCTAACATAGCTAAAGAAGGCCTTATGATTGTCTTTAGAGTCCTTGGCGATTTTTCTCTCAAAATTTGCCTTGGATGATTTTATGAGAGCTCTTAGTTTTTTACTTATAATGATCAAAGGTGTCTTACCTTTCAAGGATTTTGCTCTATCTTGTAGTAGCTTCCTCCTTTTGTTGTAGAGCTTGTTAATGGCTGGGGTCCACCAGACTGGACGCTTGCCTTTGGTACAGAGAGTCTTAGTTTTGTTTGGGATTGCCTGATCCATGCAGTCCTGTAGGTGCTGGTAGAAGGCATTTGTAAGTGATTCAGCGGTTTGAGTAATGTTTACCACTGGCTCAGGGGCCTTAAAGGAGACCACACTAGTTTTTAGAAGTGTGAAATCGGCTTTTGAGAAGTTTTTCACTGTGGTCTTTTTTGTTTCAGGTGGGGCGGGATGAGGACCTCCAGCGAGATTAGTTTATGATCTGATCTCACCAGTAAGGGGTATACTTCCGGTGTTGAACATTTTGATCCCATGTTCGTGATGATGAGATCAAGTATGTTTTCTCCTCTTGTGGGGATGGTGACTAGTTGTTCCATGGCATTTGAGTTTATGAACTCCAGGAATCTTTGGGTTAGAGTGTTCGGGCTTGAGTAGTGTTCCCAGTCTATATTAGGGTAGTTGAAGTCACCTAGTATGATGGTGTTTGGAGATACATTTATCCCCTCCAATGTTTTCAGGAAGGCCATGTGAGGTTAATAGAAATGGACAGGACATACAATGAAAGAAACAGACTACAAAAAGTTAATAAAACCCCAGTAATTAGGACTATCCATAGAGATTTGTGTGATATAACAGAAGTAAATAGCATACATTTCTGTTCAGCTAAATTAATAACAGATCAAGTCTTACCACAAAAAACATGGGGTAGTAAGGGAAAGGAAGGGGAAAAATTGAATGCCATCATGTAAGTTGAGACATACCTCCTTCTGGGCCAGTGATCAATGAGCCTCAATCCTAACCCCCGACACCGCTGGGGAATGTTTACTGTGAGAAAAAAAAAAAAAGAGGTACACAGTACTTATCAGATGCAGCTGTCTGCACCAAGTACAATTTCCCTTAGGAGCACAAATGGAATGCACACTCCAGTCCTGGGGCTGGGTTTTCCCTCCAGGCCCCAAACAAGTCTCTCCACTGACCACTACAGACTTGAGTCCATAGCCGGGTGTTCCAAAGTATTCCACACCATCTCTGTGAAATCAGTGCTCTCAGTGTCCCTGTTCAAAGTAGCAATCATACACACTCATCTGAGATTTGGATTTTCATACACAAACACCCCCACCTCGGAAAGGCTGCCACAGCTTACCTGCTCTACCACCACCACTCAGACTATAAGGCAGATTTACTGCCACCAGAACATCCGAACTCAGCTACTTTAAGGCTCTTGCAAATGGAAGTATTTAGCCAAGCCATAAGACTTTCAGAACATGGAACCAAAGTGCCACTAAATAAATGCAAATACTCTCAAAGGTTAAATATGTGATTCCTATTATTCAAGGCCTACCTAAATTACACAAAGAAATAACCTACAGTTTCTGATCAAGGTTGGGTTACATATTCTTTGTCAAAATATGTTGAAAAGAATTTAAGGCCAATAATTGATAATGTATTGAAGGACGCTAAGCAGCTCTTATTTGATTTAAATAGAACTTTTGGGGGCTCATCTGAATAATTAGGTGAATGTCTGCTGGTATCCATGGATGTGAATTCACTCTTCAGAGTGGTACCCCATAGCTATGGGTTGGAAGCAGTTAAGGTATATTTGGGATTACACAGAAAATCTATTTTCTTTCTGTCATATGTGCTATGTATGTTATTAGAGTTGATACTATAGAACAACATCTTTTTATTTGGGCAGAAATACTATCTCCAACTACTTAGCGTAGCTATGGGCACACCTTGTGCCACCAGCTATGCCAATATGGTGCTTGCCCACTGGGAAGAGAGTTGTGTTTTATCCCAAGAAAAGTTTGCTAGGAAGAAGTTCTTTTATAAGAGGTTTGTGGAAGACCTCATAATGGTTTGGAAGGACACTAAGGGAGAGTTGGAAGAGTTTTTCACTTTCCTGGACACCACTACTGATTTTTTGAGATTCACCCACTTAGTCTCTGACAAAGAATGATCTTTTTTGGATGTTACAATATTAAAGGAGGTGAATGGGACATTCACCACAAGTTTATATAGGAAGGACTGTAGAAGAAACAATGTCCTAAGGAGAGATAGTATGCATCCTAATTATGTTTACAGGAATATCATAAAGGGTCAAGCGTGTATCTAGACTGGACTGAGTCAGGAACAGTTTGATAAAGATATAGGAACTTTTAATGAATTATTACAACGCAAGTACAAGAAGAGTGAAATTGATGTAGGCTTTGATGAAGTTAGGGCATTAAGGAGGGGTAAGGCTAGACCATATATTTTTGGAGATAGATTTCCTCTCAATCTTGCAAAGAATCTACTAAGGAAATTATACCCATTCGCCTCGAGTTCGCTGGAAATTTTAAGAAGGTGCAAGAGGTGGTGTACAGGAATTGGTCTATATTACAATCAGGCCCTGAGATAACTGGGATTGTTGATATTAAGCCCAATTTTTGTTATAAAAATAAGAAAAATCTTGAGAGACTTATGTCAGCCCAGTATCAACAGGGAGAAAGTACATGGTTTAAATAAATGTGGACATTGCTCTATATGTGGAGTATTGAGTCAAGATAGGGCCTTTATACACCCCAGAACAAAGAAATACGAGTTTAGAGTTAGAGCGAACTGTGAAACAAGGAATTTGGTATAATTAGCGGTTTGCTCCACCTGTCCCTCCTATGTAGGTATGACCACTCGCTCACTAACAGAGACAGTCAGGGAACATCTACGGGTAATTAGAAATTGGGAAACAAGTGGTAGAATGTAAACATCAGGACTTACAGTTGGGGGACATAAAAAATAGGCTAGAATTGAGTGAACTGAGATGGATAACAGAGCTGCAGGCTGCGAAGGAACCAAGGTTGAATGACAGGACATCTACTAAACCTTATTTAAAAATGAGACGTTTATAATATTATACACAGCTATACTAGTATGGTTTTTATAATTAGTGTTCTTATAAAATGTATTTTAGTAATAATGGAGTGTTTTTGTAGAGGATATGCAAGTATTTGTGAGTTATCTTTTAACTGAATTGTATTAAATTTAATTAACTGATTAATGATTTTGTAAGGGATTGTTAGCGTGTGTGTGTGTGTGTGTGTGTGTGTGTGTGTGTGTGTATGTATATATATATATATATATATATATATATATATATATATATATATATATATATATATTATAGCCAAGTCAGTCTTGATGAAATGTATGGTCTGATGAAGCATCTTTGATGTGAAAGCGCTAACCAAATTAAACAGTTTTATAGTTCCTGCTGTCTTTCTCAATCTTTCTCATTTTTACTGAAATGGTAGTATTTAGCTAAGCCGCAAGACTTTCAGAACATGGAACCACAATGCCACTAAATAAACGCAAGTACTCTCAAAGGTTAAATATTTTCTAAAACACCAGCTACAATAAAAGGTTTAGATATATTTAATAAAAAATAAGAAAAAAATGAAAATACTGAACATTTATTTACAACAAACACCAGTGTTTCAATCACAGGAAATACAAAAAAACAGCACAGACAGAAAGATTCGGACAGACAGAAAAAGCAACATTCAGCTAATCTCACCATATTTTTCTAGCTGACTGAATAAATTACTATTCCCTAAGTTAACTTACTAAAGCAAGGCAAGATGAAAGTGGATGAGTGTTCCCTGTCCGGTCCAAAAACAGAGTGCACTTATCACACCTCCCAATTGTATTCAAATACAATTTCAGTGATGGCTATAGAATAAAATCACATCTGGTCACCTGACTCTGTGGTTCCCACACTACCCCCTCACTAGAAACTGAGCCAGGATCTGGTAATGATGAGCCACAATATACACACAGAACTTTAGCTAAGGTTTATTACAGCATCTGAAAATTGTAAAACAATTCTAACACTTTCACCCTTTTTGCAGAGACTAACAAGCCGTTCCCTTTCACCACAGGGTAGCAATTAGTTCACCACTAAGGACAACAAAGCAGGATACCTGACCATGCTTTTCACAGACATTGCATCTCTGGTTGCATTCAGACCTCTGAGATAAAATCTTTATGGCCTAAACCAGCGGTCGGCAACCCGCAGCCAGTGAGTCACATATGCAGCTCTTCTCTACAGTCGTAAACTTATGGAGAGGTGCCTTTAGAACCAAATGGTGAGATGCATTTTGGAAATAACACTGGAAAGCATCTAGAAAAATGAAATGGTCCAGGATACCCAGTAATTAAAAATACTACTATGTTACAACGTTACACTCAAGTAACTCTACTGCACTACTCATGCAAAACCATTCAACAAATCGGAACACACCTTCTGAATTAGGAAAATGAGAGGAGCAGATTAACACGTTATCCCATATACAGGGAAACCTCAGATACACGGATGTACACTGAAGCTTCAGTAAATTGTTTGCTCTATTAGTACAACATAAAATAGCACAGGTTTAAATGTCACCGTAAAATGGAGGACAGCAACAGTAAGATAAAAAAAAATCCTCTCTGCTGCAGCGCATGACATTTTAAGGACTGTAAACCATTAACGTACAAACAGGTTTAACAGTCTCAGCACTTAGGTTACATTTGTGCCATCTTCAAATACTGATAATTCGCCCTTTCCTGTCTTTTCTGTCTTAACTGTCATTGCTTGTTTCACAGGAAGGGGAGGAGAATATAGAGTTCCATATATAACTACAGACTACCAACTAAAAACAGGGAAAAATATGAAGCCGGTTAGGGAGCAATGTTCCTAGCAAGTTTTTTTTTTTTTTTTTTTTTTTTGTTAATGGTAAATGCACAACTTTAGTTGACAGGAGAAAGCATTCTTGTTAATAGACTGCAAAATAATGCAATCCAGCTCCCTGCTGTGCATTAAAGTGACTACACAGTCTTTACGGGCAAGAACCACCTGTTCTTTTCTTAGCTGGATTCCTTAGTTAGAATGCCCAGATTTTTGCCTCATTTGTGGTCCGTTTCTCATGTTTTCTTGCAACTCCCTGGCAAATCATTGAGGATTGAAGTCAGAAAAATGGTGGCAAACATTTGAGCTTTAGACTTCATGTCCTTCAGAAGACTTGTACAAATGCAAAACTTGTTGTTCTAGCTTTAAAGTTTGTAAGAGCAATATTTTTAAAAGGCATCCCTAATTTTTCATTTGTTCCCCCATTATTTGTGGACTTGTCCAGATTTTTTGGGGTAAAAGAGATGAGAGGTATGGGGGTGCAATGATTTTAAACCTCCTCTCTCAGAACATTATTCTGCATGTATTGTTCCCACAATTTTCATTTATTTCTACATAACTTCCTCCTACTGTTTTCTATGGATCGTATCTCAACCCTCCTTCTGTACCCATTGTGGATCCTTGTAAACTTTGGGTCAAACATTTTTTGGTAAAATGGCTCTTTACTCCAAAAAGGTTGCTGACCTCTGGCCTAAACAAAGTCATTTAATTTCAAGCTATTTTTCTTAAGGTTAGCTGGGCTGAGCTTAACCCCCTTCCCTTCCAGTATCCTCCATTAAAATATGTATATTTTATCAGTTATAAAATATGTACATTTTATCAGTTATAACAATACAGTTTGACATACATTTATTTTATGTCCAGCAGGACCTACTGTTCATACATTTTTAACACAAGCAACTTTACAAATACATTTTTAACACAAGCATCTGTACAAATCAGTCCGACATTCAAATGACATACAATTCTTTACAAAACTCCAGCTATTTATGCTAGCATATGTTACACATGCACTGCCCTACTCTCCCTCTCACAGCTGGTCTTACCTCACATCATCACAGAAGTACTGAAAAGAGTAAACTATAAGGCTTTAATACAAGAAGTGTCACTATTAGAGGAGTATAGAAGAGAGAACACATCAACAAAAATACTCAAAGAAAGGCATGATAAAAGCAATGCACAGTACCTGAACAGGTAAGGCTCAATCATGCACTGTTGCAAATAATACAAATATTGGCATAGGCAGAAAAACTTAGAAGATATGCAGATAACTATAAAGAAAAAGTATAAAATAAGCAATTTACTGATGGCCCAAAAACATTTGATAGAGAATTGGGAAACAAGGCAAAAGGAATTAAAACACAACAAAAAAAATAAATAAATAGATACATTTTGGAGAAAGTATTAAAATCTTTAAATGAAGATTTAGCCATGAGTAAGAACTATTTATATGTGCACCCTGACCTGACACCAGCCTGATTAACAGGAAAAATAATGCTCCTACATAAGAGCGAACCTGCAAGCTATCCTAAAAACTATGCACCAATAATGTTGCCTTCTGACAGCATATTAACTATATGCTGGAATTCATGCCAACAGCGTTTATAGTCATTTGGAAGAAAAATCAATCATGGCAATATTACAAAAGGGTAATAAAAGAATGTCATACAGAAAAAGAAGTTATGTACCTACCATAACGTTCCATGTTAGTTGTCTTCATCTCGCCTTCTGTCTTGCTGGTTGGGATCGGAGCCGACTGGCCATCTTCTATAGCTCGAGAGCTGTTTACTGGCTCGAGGCTACCCCTTATCCCATGATGCCTAGCGATAGCAACCCAGATCTCGTTTGAAATAGCTAACCCCAGACATAGCCAGAGAATAAACCTGTCCAAACAAATAGGTTGAGTACACCTGTCATATTCTCTAAGTCAGTAGAGGAAACAAACCAGAGAACACTCAGCCAGTGAAACCAGAACTCCTCTCGGTCCAATAGGACAGGGGGACGGAGGGTGGGACACAAGAAAGAAGGCGAGATGAAGACAACTAACATGGAACGTTATGGTAGGTACATAACTTCATTATGTTAAGTTGTCTATCTCGCCTTCGCTCTTGCAGGTTGGGACAGCATCCCTAGCACCTACAGTCCTGGGCCGCTCATTGGAATAGACTCTTCAGAACAGTGGAACCAAAGTCAGCTCTGCTCCTGGAGACCATATCTAGCTTGTAATGAGAAATAAAGGCATAAGAATTTGCCCACGTAGCAGCTGCATAGATAGAATCCATAGGCAACCTAGATTGGAAGGCTACAGAGGTGGCTAAGGCCCTAGTAGAATGAACTTTTGGTTTGATAGGTAACTCTTTGTTCCTTAACTGATAAATGAAAGTAATAGTGTGAGACAACCACCTGTATAAGGTCACTTTGGAAACTGGGAGACCTTGTTTGCCTAGAGCATAGGAAAGGAAAAGTTGGTCCGACTTCCTTATTTCCTTAGTCCTGTGCAGGTAAAAACGCAATTGTCTATGGACGTCCAGTTGGTGTAATTTGTACTCTGCCTTGTTGGTGTGGTTAAGGAAAAACACAGGAAGGTCTATAGATTGGTTTAAATTATTTTCCGAGCAGACTTTCGGAAGAAACGAAGGATTATTCCTCAGAGCAACACTGTCCTTATGAAAAACCAAGTATGGAGGATGAACACATAGTGCCTGAAGTTCAGAGATGCATCTGGCTGAAGTAATGGCTACCAGAAAGAGTGTCTTCCAAGATAGAAACTTAATGGAGCAGGATGCTGCTGGTTCAAAAGGGAGCAGAGTTAAGGAAGTTAATACCAAATTAAAGTCCCAAGGAGGAGGGGGATCTCTGACTGTAGGCCTAAGGAGAGTGGTCCCTCTCAAAAAAGCTTTACAGAGCTTATGAGACATAATGTTTGAATCTGACAAACTAACATGAAAGTTAGAAATGGCCACTAATTGAACCCGGATTGTGGCAGAAGCGGACCCGGAATGAAAAAGTTGAGCTAGGAATTCCAGAATTTCATGGACTAGGGCTGAAAAGGGGTTTACATTCTTAGCCTCTGCCCAACAAGAAAAATGTTTCCATTTACTAGCATAAGTTTTTCTGGTTGTGGACTTGTGACAGGAGACAATCTCACGTACAGCCGGGGAAATGCTGGGAAGCCTGGCTAAGGTTGGAAGTGGAGCAACCAAGCTGTGAGCTGAAGAGTTTGGAGGGACTGATGCAACCCGCTTGATTGATGAATTAGTAGGTCTGGAACCGGATCCAGAGTCCAAGGTTGATCGAGAAGGTAATGGTGCAGGAATGGGAACCATATCTGTCGAGGCCAGTAGGGGGCAATGAGGATCATTTTGCAACCCAACAATATTCCTTTCTGTAAGAGATTTGGAATCAGGGGAAACGGAGGTTCATAGGTTCATAGGTTTATACTAGGCTATCTGCCCTAAGGCATTTATAAGCCTAGCCCAAATTATTGTGGCTTACGCCACCCCTTATATGAAAAAATACTGTGCCCATTAGTTTGTTGTGCCTCTGTCCAGCAGTGACCCAGAGATGATTCCCGGGGTAAACCTACGATCTCCCATCCACAGGTCTAGATTTCTCTTGAACAGAGTCAGCGAGGTGCTCTGCCTCACATGGACCGGGATTTTATTCCACAGCATAGGGAGTCTCTGAGTGATAAATCTATCCCTCCAGCATGTCCTATTTATATCCGTGCTAAGGTTTAAGTCGCTTGCTCTAGTGGTTTTGGTGGATTTGGATTTTTGAGGTGGAGCATGTCCATTAATTCCGGGTTGGACATGGCCTTGTATGTCAGGCACATGTCACCTCTGAGCAGACGGTATGCGACTGAATAGAGCTGGAGTTTCTTCAATCTGGCAGCATATGACAGATTTTGGAGTCCCTTTATCCTTTTGGTGAGGAACTTTTGGGGTCTCTCCAATTGCTGCAGATGTCGGGTGAGATACATCCCGAATGGGGCATTGTACTCGATCATTGGTCTGATAAGTGAAGAGTACAGGGGAACAATGACCTCACTAGATCTGGATGTGAATCCCTTCATGATCAGGTGGGCAATGTAGAAGGTCTTTCTAACCACTTTAGCAATGTGAGTGTCAAAAGAAAGGCCACTGTCAACCTGGGTCCCCAGGTCCCTGATAACCTCTTCTGTGCTTAGTGGATTGCCACCTATATGGTAGCTTGGGGTTACCTTGTTTTTCCCGAAGGGTATGACTATACATTTTTGGCGCTTAACTTCAGGCCATGGCTCTGGCACCAGCTATCTGTTTCCGTGAGTCCCTTCTGAAGGATATCCGTGTCCGATGCACTTTCCACTATGGCCCAGTTTGCAGTCATCTGCAAACTTTGTCAGCCAAAGTCCTCCCATGTTGGCCTGTACTTCTGAGAAGTAGATGCCAAACAATAGGGGCCAAGGACCGAGCCCTGTGGGACACCACTTGTGACCGGCTTGGAGTCTGACACAGCGCCAGCAACTCTAACCCTGTGGGTTCTGTCCTTAAGCCAGTTTGCAACCCATCTTGTGACATATGGGTTTACATTTAAGCTGGTAAGTTTTTCTACAATACCCGAGTGGGGTATTGTGTCGAAAGCCTTGCAAGGTCAAGGTAGGCTGTATGGACTGCCTTTCCCTCATCAATGGCCTTGGTGACTATTTCAAGAAGTCGACCAAGTTCAAAAGGCATGATCTTCCCTTGACAAAGCCAAACTGGGTCGGGTCCAATGTCTGCAAGTCCCTATATCTTTGTTTATGAGCTCCATTATGATCCTCTCCATAGCTTTGCAGACTAGACTTGTTAAGCTTATGGGGCGTAATTACCAGGGTCCGTGAGGGCCACCTTTGTGGAGTGGGACCACAGTTGCCGTGACGCCACTCCTTGGGCACGATCCTGTGGTAAGGCTGAGATTAAACAGCTGCCTTATGTGCGGGTTTAATTCCTCATTTAGCTCGTGTAGCACACAGCCGGGGACACCATCCGGTCCCATTGATGCTGTGTTTTTAGCTTTAGAGAGAGCAGCTTTCACCTGCGCATTTGAGATGTCCGGGAGGCTACACTCGGCTGGGATAGTTATCTCTCCTTTAGGGGAGAGGGGTGAAGTTTGCACTGAACCTGTCTGCCAGTATGTTGGCAATGTCTGTGGGTTCAGTGATTTTTGTATCATTTTGGACTAATTCTGAGCATATCTGTGAGTTTCCACCCAGGTTCCTAACATAGCTGAAAAAGGCCTTATGATTGTCCTTTGAATCCATGGCAATTTTTCTCTCAAAATTGGCCTTAGTTGATTTTATGAGTGCTCAGATTTTTTACTAATAATGATCAGGGTGACTTCCCTTTTATGGATTTTGTTCTATCATGTAATAGCTTTCTCCTCTTATTGTAAAGTTTGTTAATGGCTGGGGTCCACCAGACTGGACGCTTGCCCTTTGTGGAAAGAGTCTTGGTTTTATTTGGGATTGCCTGATCCATGCAGTCCTGGAGGTGTTCATAGAAGGCATTTGTAAGGGCTTCCGCAGCTTGGGTTGTGGTTTCCTCTGACTCAGGGGCCTTGAAGGATACCACACCAGTCTTGAGTAGTGTGAAGTTTGCTTTAGAGAAGTTCTTCACTATGGTCTTTTTGTTTGGGGTGGGGGGATGTGGATTTCCAGTGAGATTAGTTTATGATCAGATCTCACCAATGAGGGATATACTTCCGTGTGGAGCATTTTGTCCCCATGTTTGTGACAATGAGATCTAGTATATTTTCTCCTCTCGTGGGAACAGTAACTAGCTGTTCCATGGCATTTGAATTTATGAACTCCAGGAACCGTTGGGCTAGAAAGTTAGGGCTTGAGTAATGTTCCCAGTCTATATTCGGTAGTTGAAGTCTCCCAATATGATGGTGTTTGGAGATACATTTATACCCTCCAGTGTCTTCAGGAAGGCTGTGTGGGTTCCTGAGTTTGAGAGGGTGGCCTGTAGCATGCTACAATTTGTAGAGCAGTTTTGCCTATGGTTAGTTGCACCTGGATGGTTTCAAGCTTCATGCGTTGCCACCAACCTGGAGGTGTGAGTATCCTTTATGAATATGGATACACCCTCCTTTTGTGGAGTGGTCCGGGTTTTGGGGCCGGAACGCATGATATGAGGTAAAACATAATAGTGCCGGGTGCTCTCAGGAGCCTTGAACCAGGTTTCAGTTACGGCACAGACATCGATGTTCTCCATACTGAGAAGGGCCTCGAGTGCGTGCATTTTGAGATTTAGACTTCTGGCATTGAGCAGCATTACCCTCAATTTCTTCCCATTTTGTTTTCTAGGGTGGTAGGTTTAGAATTTGAGCCTTGCCTAAAAAGGCACTATGGGGTGGCAAGAGCCTTAGCCAATATCCGAATCCCAGGGTGACAGGTGCAAGCCGTCCCTTGCGAAGCAGCGTGGCTTGTCAAGCATGTCATCCCAGGCAGACAGACACTGGATCCCCTTTGAATGACACCAGACATTAAGCCAATTGTTAAAGCTGATCATCTTGTCTCTATATTGTGGCATCATTCTTGGTGAAGGAAGGATACTGCTCAGGGTTAGGGTCATACCTGCCTGGGCTACATAATCAGAGAGCTCCTCTATGTCTCTTTTCATGTAGTCCAGGGAGGTACGTCTCAGGTCGTTCACACCAGCATGGACAATGACTGTGTCATAT
Source organism: Protopterus annectens (assembly GCF_019279795.1). NCBI lineage: Eukaryota > Metazoa > Chordata > Ceratodontiformes > Protopteridae > Protopterus > Protopterus annectens. Next base: position 589,242,852 of record NC_056725.1, read on the forward strand.
TTGTACTTGCCGTGGAGTGACCCGAGTGCTTGTGTTATGTGGCGGATTCTAGCCCGATAGGCAGCTTACTGTGACCCTCTCCTTGTTCAGCCTGGTGAGTGGGACGCCAGTGTGTCTGACTATGGAGTCACCTATGACAAGTATGTTTGGTGTTGTATTTGGCCTTAAAGGCTGTGACTGCTTTGCACACTGCTTTTGTGGTTTATGTGTTGCTTGTGGGGTGTCTTGAGGTAGCAGTTGTTTGGGTGTCTGCTTTGGAGGCCTCTGCTGTTTAGGTAAATTTTTACTCAGAGCCTCCGAGTATGTCTTTGTGTGTTTATGTGTTTGATTCAGTGGAGTGGTAGCATTATGTGAGGCTGGTTTTGTGGTGTGTGTAGTTGCCTTCTCCTCCTGTCTGGTCTTGCCAGTCCTGAGTTGAGAGATCTCAGCCTCCAGTTTGGCTAAATAGCTGCATCTCTCGCAAGTATTTGTGTTATGTGGGAGGAGGAGAGGGTTGTCTGTGTACATGAGGCAGTTATAACATTGCCTCAAGATTCCCAGATTCACCAGCTGGACGGAGAGGAGATTGACAACTGACCTTTGGACATGCTAGAATAATATTGGGAAATCCTTAATTGAAAACAAGGGCCAGTGGGGAGTGAGGGTGTAGTGCTTTTAATTTTTAGTGCTGACTTATATAATTGCTTTAGTGAGCAAGTGCCAGGTAGCTTGAGTGCAATGTGTTACAAGTAACTAAATGCAAAACGACAAACAGTAACTTTCTTTCAAGTGAAACAAGGAAATAAGTACAGTAAGCAATGCAGATATCACTAGTGATCCACAGAAGCTGAGAAGTTGCGTATTAGGTGGAATTAGCTTCCAGGGAAATAACAAGCAAACAAACAACAAGCATATAAACAAAGCTAGATTCAGTAGGCCTGGATCTAGTCTATGCTAGAGCAAACAAGGTGAACCAATTTCAGTAAGATACAGTTCAAATATTCAGGCACTATAAACCTTTAACCAGAAAATTCCCAGCTCAGAAGGGCAGAGTCCAGCCTCTTCTCCCACAAGAGTGCAGACCACGAACCTTCTTAATGTAAAATAACTGGCCTGAAGTCCAAGTGCCTAAACCAGAACTAATACACTTGGACACTGGGCTCTCAATCAGCAGTTCCCAACTTAGAAGGATGAAAGCTACCTGTCCTGCCACCACAGTGCATGCCACAAACCTTCCTAATGTAAAACAACTGGTCTGAAGCCCAAGTGCTTAATCCAAAAGACTTGAATGATAGCTACACTTTAATCAAGTTACAACCAAGCAGTAATAAATACCATTGAATACTTTAGAGAATGTCTGGATTAGTGCTCAAGTTACACAAACAAAGCTAGATCCAGCAGGCCCGAATCCAGTCTATGCCACAGCAAACAAGGCGCACCAACTTCAGTAAGAAACAGGAGGAAAGGCATAAAGAAGTCCCTGAGGCTAATCATGGACTAGAGCGTCTCTGGGTGAGTGACCTGAAAGCAGAAGAAGGGAGAAGTATTTGCTGTTGAAGGGGGTGGCGAAAAGATCGCAACAAGGCTGTCCCCATTTGCGGAAGATAAGATCCGCAACTTCCTGATTCAGTGACCACTCGTGAGGCATGAGGATAGCCCTGCTGAGCCTGTCCGCTATGACGTTGGACCTCCCAGGGATGTGCGTCACAATCAGAAAACATTGGGAGGAAATCGCCCACTGCCACAGTCTGAGTGCTTCTCGACACAGGGGGTAGGACCTGGTTCCGCCTTGCTTGATGTACCACACCACTGACATTGGTCTGTTTTAATTGCAATGGCCCTAGAAGGAAGAGAGTCCTGAAGGGCTTGCAACGCTAGGAGCACGGCTCTCATTTCTAGGACGTTTATGTGCAGATGGTACTCGTGAGACTGCCAAGTGCCTTGGACTGTCCTGCCCTGATAATGCCCCCCCACCCTATCAGGGAGGCATCTGTGGTCACCGTGGCTACCGGAAGGGGCTGAATGAAGGGTCTGCCCTGAGTCACTAATGAGGAGCAAATCCAATAAACGTTGTCAGAACACTTATAAATAAACTAATGAGGAGACCATCCACCAGGAAAGGTGCCTTTTGCATGCTTCTGTAATCATGATCATGTGAGACATGGGCAGCTGTTGGAAAGACCATTGTGTGAACAGAAGCCACTGAAGGATCCTCATGTGAAAGTGGGCCAGCGGGATTAGAAGAATGGCTGCTGTCATGGAACCCAGAATTTGAAGGAAGAACCTGACTTGGATTCTTTTGCTCTGCATCAGAATTTGTACTTGCTGACGAATTGTAGACACACTTTCTGGCAGTAGCCTTGTGGACATGTTCCTTGTGTCTAAGTCTGCACCTATGTAGGTGATAGACTGACAGGGAAACAAGGCAGATTTTCCAAAGTTTATTGTAATACCTAACTGGGAGCAGATTGTGATTGTGTAGTCCCTGGCTTGAAGTTGTTGATGCCTGGTAGTAGCAGTGAGGAGCCAATCGTCTAGACATGGAAACACCTGGAATCCTCGACGTCTCAGGTAAGCCGTGACCACTGCCATACATTTGGTGAACACCATGGGGGCTGTGGTGAGACCAAAGGGCAGAACTCTGAACTGGTAATGACTGGCTCCCAGCCGGAAGCGAAGAAATCTCCTGGAGCGCCTGTCCATCTTGACATGGCAGTACGCATCCTGAAGATCTAACGAGCACATCCAATTGTCCTGACTCAAAGGGTAGAATGGACTGTAGCATGACCATCCGAAACTTTGTTCTTTGTACAGACCTGTTTAGTCTGCTGAGATCCAGAATCGGTCTCCAGTCCCATCTTTTTTGGTACCAAAAAGAACCTTGAGTAAGTTCCGGTTCCGTGCTGGTCTGCCGGGACTTCCTGGATGACTCTTTTTTTTCTAGCAGTTTTGAAACTTCTATTACTGCTTGGTCCTTCAGATTGGGTGGAACATCTGGAAGGGATATCCTTGATGGTAAGGGGGGTTGACAAAAAGGAATTTTGTAACCTCCGGATATAATGGACCGTACCCATCTGTCTTGCGTTAAATCTTGCCAGGCTTTTGGGTACAGTGAAAGTCTTCTCCAGACTGCCTCCAGAGGTGAGCAGCCGGGCAACCCTTCAGGGATGCTGAAAGGGCTCATCAGAGAAAGATTCTCTGTTGCTCTGGTTCTGCGGACCCCCCTCTGCCACGATGGAGGCATCTGTTGTTACTGTTTCCCCCTCTGCCCCTGGTGGACAAATCCCTACCTGTGTTCAGGCAAGGCTCCCTGGGATTTTCGGAACCACATTTTGCCACTCTTCTGACCTTTGGCGTACGGTCTAGAAGGAGTGGAAAAACGGACTCCCATGGCAGAGAGAGTCTTGCCTTCTTGCTCACACCTAATCAAAAAAGTGTCTTTCACCTGTCGTCCAAAAAGAAAGGAACCATCAAAGGGGGTGTTGGTGAATGACGCTCGAATGGGTTCCCCAAAATTACACAGCCGCATCCATGCATGCCTCCTAAGGGCCTCACCTGTACCTGCAGCTCTACTCGCACCATCGGTTGCATAGGAAATGAGCCTCATGGAGGAGTTAACTACAGAATTACATGCTGCCAGCTGGGAAGCTACTTTAGCTTGAGCCCCCTCAGCTGATGGATCTTGAGCCCCCTCAGCTGATGGATCTTGAAGGGTATCTCCAAGCTCTTTAAGGAGATCCCTCTGAAGCCGGGTAAAATGACATAAGTAGTTCAGTGACCTCATAGAAAAGGTCGGTGAAGTGAACAATCGCTTCCCATATCTGCCCATGGTCCTAGACTCGTTAGGAGGATGGACAGATGAAGAGGTCTCTGCTAACTCTTTTTTGGTGGCTGCTGCTACCACCATGGCATCAACAGGAACACCTTTGGTAAGGAACTGCTTATTTTGGGGTGCTGTGATGAATTTGTCAGGTCTCTTCAAAGTTCGTTCCATTATATCCGGAGCTGACCAAGCCTTTTGAGCCACCACTGCCATAAGTGGATCGAAAGGCAGAGAAACCCAGGAGGTGGAAGGTCGGGAACCGAACGCATCCAGAAATACAGACTCATCCTCGGTAGGGGCTAGGGGATTCCAGTTCCCCTTCTGCTTAAGCATTTCTAGGATGTCTGAGAAGGAAACATCTTCAGAGGGGGATCTCGGGGACCCTTCCGATTCATCTAAGTCTGTATCAGAAGTGACAGACTCAGGGGAGTCAATGTGCTTCCTCTTGCACTTCTTACGAGGGGGCTCCTCTGAATGATCAGGGGAGGCCTCGGAAGAAGAGGAAACGCCCAATGGGGTGCCCTGGAGCACCAGTTCCCTACGCTTGGGGTTTGGAGGAGAAGTAGAGGTTGGCACAGGCACTACAAGGGACTGAGCCGGTGGGGCCGACAGTGGAGCTGTCTCAGTGGTCAGCACACTCCTCATGACATCGAAAGCGTCCCTGCCACGATACAGAGAAAGCTCCGCTTCCGAGGAAATCGGAAACTTTCCCTGCACCGAGGGAGACGGCTCCGAGGCCGATGTAGGAGCTGAGCTCACCTGTGCTGAAGCTCCGAGAGGGAGAATGAGGTAGGACAAGGGTCCGATGCCACTTGCCCCCTCGGAGCCGACGAGGGAGCCCCAGTGCCCATATCCCTCGCTGGACGGCACCACAGAGGGGATCGGAGTAGACGATGGAACTGAAAGTACAGTTTTGTACCTACCATAAATGTAGATGTTCGAGGGCTCATACAGCTGCAGTCATAACAGATGGGTTATCCTGCCGTCAGGCGGGTCCTCGGTCGGCCAAATTCCAAAGTCTAGGTCCGGCGTCGGTTGTCGTCGCTTCTTCCCTGACGTCAGTGCAGCAGAGGTATAAAAGAGGCAGCCGACGCCATTTTCTTCAGTTTTTCTTGCCCCAGATGTCAGGTGCCCCCAGAAGGAAGACAAACATAATGTTATGCAAAGATGCAATGTTAATAAATCAAAAACAGTAGTTGCAAGCAAATACACCATAAAAGAATACCCTAAAAAGGTTATATGAAAAGTGTTTGTCATAAGGCCTGTCCTAAGAGGGGATGGAGGGAGGGAAACCTCAACTGCAGCTGTATGAGCACTCGAACATCTACATTTATGGCAGGTACAAAACTGTACTATGTTCATCGTGCACACAGCTGCAGTCATAACAGATGGGTAGAATTTCCAAAGCTAAGTAAGGCTGGTAGGCACTAAGTGGAACTAGGAGGAGCTAGGATGCCCTGCAGGACTGCTGTGGCAAAGCCCGCTCTAGATTTTGAGTATAGTGGGAGGTGATAGTGCTTGGAGAAAGTGTGCACTGAACTCCAGGTGGCTGCTTCCAAAATGTCCTTGGTAGGGACCCCCCTGAGGAAGGCTGCAGAGGTAGCTGTGGCTCTGGTGGAGTGAGATCTGATGCATGCAGGCACAGTTTTTCCATGAAATGAGTAACAAAAGCGTATGCAGTGGGCTATCCATTTTGAAATTGTCTGTTTGGAAATAGCCTTTCCCTGAGCACCTACAGCATAGGACACAAAGAATTGCTCAGATTTCCTGAATGGCTTTGTTCTGTCCAAGTAGTATAACGAAGTTGTCTGTGAATGTCCAAGGAATGTAGTAGTCTTTCCCCTTTGTTTTGTGGATTAGGATAAAAGGTAGGTAAGTGGATAGTCTGATTCAAAGCTACACTGGATACTACTTTTGGCATAAAGGTAGGATTGGTTCGTAAGGTAACTCTGTCCTGATGGAAAATGATGAATGGTTGCACAGCCATGAGGCCCTGTAGCTCCGGAAACCCTGCGTGCTGAGGTGATAGCCAGAAGAAAGGCTGTTTTCCATGACAAGTACTGTAACTCTGTTGAAGAAGCTGGCTCGAAGGGAGGAAGGGTCAGCTTTTCCAATACGTAGTTGAGGTCCCAAGCAGGGACTGGTGGTTTCCTTGGGGGTTTTAAATTCTTTGCTCCTCTGAGGAACTGCCTTAAGAGAGGTAAGGAGGATCTGTGTTGTATTGTGCAGAAATGGCTGAAGCGTGGATCTTGATGGAGGAGAAGGAAAGTCCATTGTTTAACATCTCAGCTAGGTACTGTAAAATTTGAGGTATATTTATTACCCAAGGATTCTGTCCCTTTTCTTGATTCCAGGCACAAAATCGTTTCCATTTGGCGGAGTAAGCCTTTCTAGTAGAAGGTCTTCTGGCCTCCAAGATGACATCCTGCACCTCCTTGGAGAGGAGAAACTGTTGGGAAATCAAGGAATTCTCCATGCAGCTAAGATTTAGAGTTTTGAGATGGCTGTGAAGGGTTTTGTAGTTGTGCTGGGACAACAGAAGAGGGACTAGAGGTAGGATCCATGGTGGGGAATGTGCCAGGCTCTTCAGGAGCGGATACAAGTGTTGTCTTGGCCAGTCTGGAGCGATGAGAATCATTTTTGGCCTCTCTGCTCTGGCTTTTAATAGAACTTTGGGCAGCAGAGGAAGAGGCGGGAAGGCATAGACTGTCAATGTTGCCCAATTGAAGGAAAGTGCGTCCACTTTCCAGGCCTGTGGATGATAGGTCCTTGAACAAATTTTTTTTAACTGGCAATTTCTGTGGGTAGCAAAGAGATCTATGTCTGGCTGTCCCCATGCCAGAGTTATCTTTTTGAAAACTTGAGGATGCAACTTCCATTTGTGTGGATCTGTCATATTTCTGCTTAGGTTGTCTGCCAGTGTGTTTTCCTTCCCTGGCAGGAATTGTGCCTGTAGTTGAATTTGCAATTCCAGTGCTGTGTTCCATAGGGTCATGGCTTGCCTGCACAGGGGGTATGAATGAGTTCCCCCCTGTTTGTTTATGTACCACATCACTGTGGTGTTGTCTGTCCTTATCAATAGCTGGCCTGGATGCAGTAGGTCTTTGAAGGTCATAATAGCCTTTTGCACGACTAGCATTTCCTTTTGGTTGATGTGAAAGTGCTTCTCTTTTTGGGTCCATTTTCCCTGAATGCACTGATCTGTCATGTGTGCTCCCCAGGCGTAGTCTGAGGCGTCTGTTGTGACGATTTGAGTTGCTTGAAGTACACAGAAAGGAAGACCTGTGTTTCTTTGGCAAGCTTAACTACCACAAAAATTCCTTTTGAAGGCATGGAATGAGTGGGATAATTGTTTCCAAGCTGTGGCTGTGTTGAGACCATACGTTTTTCAGGTACCACTGAAGTTTCCTCATATGCAACTTTGCACAGGGGATTAGTAGGATGCAAGATGCCATGAATCCCAGAGCCTGCAGGATTTTCCTTGCAGTTAGCCTGGTGTAAGTTGCCATTTTTCTGAAGTATTGAGACAGTTGCCCTTGCTTGTCTGGCGTGAGGTAGGCCATCTGGGTGGTTGTATCCAAGCTGGCACCCAGGAAAATTATTTGTTGAGAGGGTATTAGTTTTGATTTCTTTTTGCTGACTGTGTATCCCAGGAAGTTCAACAGTTTTATTACAAACGCCAGGTGCTGCAGTAGTATGTCCTTGCTGTCCGCTTGGATCAGGCAGTCATCCAGATATGGGTAGATTTGTATCCCTAGTAGCCTGCAGAAGGCGATTACTGATGCCAGGCATTTCGTAAACACTCTGGTCGCAGTAGATAAGCCAAAGGGCAATGCAGAGAATTGGTAATGGGTTGAACCTGCAAGAAATCTGAGGTATCTTCTGCAATCTTGTCTGATAGGGACATGCAGGTTTGCCTCCTTGAGGTCCAATGTTACCAGCCAAGACTCCTTGCTCAGCATGGGAAGAAGCTGCTGTAATGTGAGCATCTTGAATTTTGGCACCTGTAGATATGCGTTTAGGATGGATAGGTCTCCAATCTTTGTCTTTCCTCGGTACCAGGAATAGTCTGGAATAAAACCCTTGGCCTTGTTCTTTTGCAGGTATCTCTTGAATTGCTTTCATGTCCATGAGAGCTGAAACTTGTTTTTGTGCCTCTGCCCTTTTATTTTGTGGCAGGTTTGGCATGCCTCTCATTTTTGGAAGGGTGTGAAAGTGGAACCTGTAGCCTCTGTCTATAATGTCCAGAATCCATTTGTCTTTTGTAACAATATGCCAATTTTTTGAGAATAATGTCAGTTTTCCGCCCAAAGGTGCGGCCATTACAGCTTTGCTTGGCAGGTGTAGGGGGAAGTCATTGTGTCTGTTTTCTAAAAGACTGTGATCTATCTTCTCCACCTCTTGGGGTTGGTGCTTGCCACTGTTTGGCTCTGAAAGATCCTTGAGGTTGCCCTCTACCCCTTGGGTGCCTGTATCTGCCCCTTTGAGGTCTGTCCGTGGCTGGAAAGGACCAATTTTTTGAAGGCCAGTTTCTGCTGAAACATGGAGGCTGTACCTGCAGGAAATCTTTCACTGTTTGCATTGATTTCACTTTTTCCTCCATTTTCTTTAGCACCTCCTCAGTTTTAACACCAAACAATACATCTTTTTGAAGAGGTGCATCTAATAATTTAGCTTTGACATGATCTGGTAAGGTTTGCTCTTTGAGCCAAGCATGCCTACGTATAACAGACCCCGTAACAGCAGCTCTACATGAGGCCTCTAAAGCATCAACACCACACTGCAAGGTATGTTTACCCACTTGCTCTGCACCATGCAACAAATCCTGCAACTCTTTTAAATCTGGTTGTGTCATCTTGCTTTTCAGCTGGGATATCAAAAACTGTTGATACTTTAACATATGGAACTGACAGTTTAATGCCCTCATGATTAAAGTGGCCAAGGTGTACACCTTTTTCCCCCACCTTTCTAAAGCTCTGGAATCTCTCTCTGAAGGTAATGGGTTTTTAGCAGTAGAGGCCTTAATTCCCTTGGGACCCTGTGAAATTGTTTCTGGGTCAGCAGTATGGCGTTTATATAGGAACTGGTGAGAATCAGGAACCCGGTAATACCTGTCTGGTTTAACAGGAGCTGGAGGCAAAGAATCTGGATTAAGGCTGGCTTCTGTGTACACATCATCCAATATATCTAAAACAGGAGGGATAGCCAGAGGCCTATGCTTTGGAGCAGAAGAAATTCCCTGAGCCTTTTCTTGGAATCTGAGTAATCTTGACCTTCCCAGTGAAAGTGTTCCCTCAATGTATGCAGGGTTTCCCCAAAAGAGAAGTCCTCAGGGGGGAGACCGAAGGAATAGACTGCTCTGCATCAGAGTCTTTGAATGGAAAATAGGCATAATCCTGGTCCTCAGATAGTTCTGTAGTAATAGAAGCTTGATCTGAGGAAGGGTAGTCTTCCTCTAATCTGGGCCTTTTGTCAGAGGGGGGTTGATTCGTAAAACTCAGGAGCTGGCCGACAGGCACTTGCGAACTGGTTCTGCTTCGGGCACCGCGCAGCAAGAAAGACTGAAGCAAATGGCGTCGGCTGCCTCTTTTATACCTCTGCCGAACTGACGTCAGGGAAGAAGCGACGACAACCGATGCCGGACCTAGACTTTGGAATTCAGCCGACAGAGGACCCGCCTGACGGCAGGATAACCCATCTGTTATGACTGCAGTTGTATGCACGATGAACATGGAGACAGAGTTATCGGAGCCGACTGTTCCAATAGTCGAACCCCAATGAACTCCGGCTCCGAACTCATTGGAGTCGGAGGAGGAACATCGATAGAAGTGGACGGAGCAGACACCTGTTGAGGAGGGCTACACAACATCTTGGCAAGTGCCTGCGTCTTTAGCAACCTACTGACCACTCTCTCCGCATAGTGATCCAACAGCCTAGAAGATCGAGAGGAGTGCGAGGATCTGTGACTGTGCTCGCTCTGAAGCAAGGGAGATCGAGGAGCCGAATGTACTGATTCCAATGAAGGGGACCTCAGCCTCTTGTGGCTCTGCGAAGGCTCCGAAGTTTCTGATGGAGCCGACGGGGAGACAGTCTTATCGGTGCCAGCCGGAACCAAAGTAGAAGGCAGAGTCTGAACTGAGGACGGCTCTGAACTTTAGAGCCGACGGCTTGGTAGATTTAGGGGATTTCACAGGCTGAGAGGTCTTGGCAGGTGAATCCTGGGGCTTTAAAAGACCCCTAAGAATAAGCTTATTCTTGCGCTCCTGCAGGACTCTTGGACTAAATGCATGGCAGATAGAACAAGAGTCCTGCAGGTGCACAGCACCTAAACAATAGATGCAAGAAGTATGCCCATCTGTCAGAGACATTTTCTGACAGCATGAGTCACACTTCTTGAATCCAAACACTTTGGATTCCTTTCCTGAAATAAGGAAACAACAAATACCACAACAGCTACCAAAGCAAAATACAGTCTACACAAAAAACACACTGTACTACAAGACTACAGCTAAAGGATTTTTTTTTTTTAAATAGGAAAGCCTCTAACTTAAACGGCTAGCCTATGAAAGAAAGGTAGAAGGAAAGCCTCTAACCTAAACGGCTAACCGGACAAGAAGAGGAGGGGGGGGGGGCAGGGAAGAACTCTCCAAGTTAAACGAGTTCTACAAGGAAAGGATGGGATACTACAATTAAACACTAGCTATCACAAAAAACAAGACTAACGTTAACAATAAAACACTGAAAAATATATAATTCTAGAGTAAGAAAGTTATAAGAAAAACTTTATACGAGCCTGAGCCAGAAAAATGACACACGCAGCTGAAGGGGCAAACGAGATCTGGGTAGCTATCGCTAGGCATCATGGGATAAGGGGAAGCCTCAAGTCAGTAAATCACTCTCGAGCTATAGAAGATGGCCGAGTCGGAGCCAAGGATCGGCTCCAATCCCAACCAGCAAGAATGAAGGCGAGATAGACAACTTAACATCAAAGGATCATTTGCTGTTAAATAAAGTCATAACGGAGAACTATAAAAAGGGGAAGAATCCAAGTAGGGAATGGATAGACTATTACAAAAAGCTTTTGACAGTATCCCACATTCATGGATAACATAGTGCTTAAAAGTGAACAAGATACACCATACACTGATCAAATAAATTACAGCGACTATGAAACAGTGGCAAACCACTTTGCAGTTAATCCATGTTAAATGACAAATTATTATTCCAGGGATAAAAGTTAAAGGGGGATATTCCAGGATCACTCTCTGTCAATCAGTGTTATTTTGTCTTGCCCTCAATCCATTAAATTGTCTACTTAAAATATTAGGTCATGGCTACAATTTGGCTCCTACAAAACAACAAACTGTAAACACTTCTCACCTTTTTGTGGATGATTGAAAACTGTATAGTTAATCAGATAAGAAACTGAAAGCACATCTGCAAGTGCTCAAAAGTTTTTCAGATGATATAAGAATGCCATTTGGTCTTGATAAACATGCAAAAGCAACCTTTAATGCAGGAATGCCGCAGCACCAAGAAAACATCAGTATGGGACATGAATGTGATACAAAAGAACTTGAGCAAGAGAGAGTGTACAAATATTTAGGAATGATCAAAAATAAGAAATGAACAAATGCGACTAAAACTTAGCAAGGAATACTTTAGAAGACTTAAATGAGTACTGAAAATGGAGTTGACATCTAGGAACAAAGTCCAGGCTACAAACCAATTTGCACTTCCTGTCCTAACTTACAGTTCTGGAGTGATCACCCGGCCCCAAAAGGTGTTGGACAGGAAAACAAGAATGCTTCATGCCCAAATAATTAAAAAAAAAAAAAATTCAGTGCATACCAAGATTATATATTCCCCACTGTGAAGGGGGTATGGGCCTCCTCGAAACTGATTACATGCATAGATCTGCAATCTTGGGACTGCATACATATCTTCTGACCTCACGAGACCCAAATGTAGTGAAAATTATGAAAGGTTAACATTAGCGGCTCATTACAGTGGAGTACGCACTCAATGGATTATAAAGTCATGTGGGAGAAACAGACAAATGTAGGTTTTGTAAAACCGAACTAGAAACAGTCGCATATCTTGTTGCTGGTTGTGATACACTAATGATAGAAGGATTGTATACTGAAAGGCATAATAATGTGGCAAAATACTTGCATTGGGGATTGGGCAAGCATTGTAATACTGAAGTAGCTGAAAAACACTAGAAACACAAGTCATAAAGCATCATAGAAAATGTTGAAGTTTATATCACATGGGATAACCCATTACCAACAGTTCAAAAACTAGATGCGAGAAAACCAGATATAATAGCCCATGAAAAGAAAACAAAAGTAGTATTAATTGAAATTTCTATACCCAGTGACTACAGTGTCTTATGTACAGATACACAAAATCATAAAAATATCAGGATTTGCAGTGAGAAATGAGGGCAATGTGGAAGAAAGATACCCAGACAGCTCCAGTGGTAGTAGGATCAACGGGTCTTATAAAAAAAAGAATTTACAATCATACTTAGACATGTTACCAATACAGGAACCAAAACAAGCATGAATCCGTACAGCCAAAAGAGTAAAACTAAAAAAACCAGAGGCACACGTAGTGGGTAAACACATGCTAAGATATACTAAAGAAAAAAAGTTTTGTACAGTAAACTCTCGGTTATCCGGCACCCATGGGGATTGGTAGATGTCGGAAGAAGTACAGTTGTGTACACTTACCATAAATGTAGATGTTAGAGTATATTCACTGTTGCAGTCATCACATTTGGGTTACCCCTGCAGGGGCAGCCCTCGGCCGGCCCGAATACCAGATGCTTAGTATTTCTGCGTCAGTTGCTGTCGTTTCAAGACTGACGTCAGGTCGTCAGTAGTATAAAGAAAGGTAGCCAACGCCATTACATCAGTTTTTCTTGCCCTCACCTGTCAGGAGCGCCAAAGTAGGAACCAGGTTCTAGTGGAATAACCCCACTAGTAGAAAGTAAATGCCAATATGTCCCTTGTATAGGAAAAAGAAGGGGGATGGAGGGGGGATACCAGGACTGCAAAAGTGAATAAACTCGAACATCTGCATTTAAGTGTACACAACTGTACTATGTTCTTCGTGTTTTACTGTTGCAGTCATCACATTTGGGTTGATTCCCAAAGCTCAGGAAATGGGTGGAGGCAGTCAAGGAAACTAGGGGCTGGCTAGGATGCCCTGCAAAGACTGCAGAGGAAAACCCTGCCCTGGATTTGGAGAAGAGAGGCAGGTGGGTAATGTTTGGTAAAAGTGTGAACAGATGTCCAGGTGGCAGCCTCCAGGATGTCCCTGGTGGGGACTCCTCTGAGGGAAGCTGCAGAGGTGGAGGCCGCTCTGGTGGAGTGAGTCCTGACCCCTTAGGGGGGAGGCTTTCTATGTTGTTTGCAGCAGAAATGGATGCAGTGTGCTATCCATTTGGAAATGGTTTGTTTGAAGATGGCTTTGCCTTCTGTCCCTGTAGCAAAGCTAACCAGCAATTGATCAGGCTTTCTGAAGGATTTAGTTCTGTCTAGATAGAATCTGAGATGTACGTGCACATCTAGAGTGCAGGATCCTTTCCCCCTTGTTCTGGGGATTAGGAAAAAGGTGGGCAAATGAATAGATTGGTTGAGAGCCACACTGGACACCACCTTGGACATGAAGGATGGGTTAGTTCTGAGGGATACCCTGTCAGCATGGAAGATGATGAAAGGTTCCACAGACATGAGCGCTTGCAGCTCGGAAACTCTTCTGGCTGAAGTAATGGCCAGAAGGAAAGCTGTCTTCCAGTTGAGAAATTTTAGCTCTGCAAAAGATGCTGGTTCAAAAGGGGGCAGGGTGAGCTTTTCCAACACAAAGTTAATGTCTCAAGCTGGGATTGGTGCTCTTCTGGATGGCCTCAAGTTGCTAGCCTCTCTTAGGAACAGTTTGATCAAAGCGTGTGAGAATAGGGGCTGTTCAGTGGGGAAATGAGCAGAGCGCGCAGAGGCATGAATTTTTACAGAGGAGAAAAAAAGATGCCACTATGTAGTAGGTCAGCTACGTAATCCAGGATGGGAGGGAGGGCTGTGCCATATTGGCCTCCCTTAGCCTGGATCCAGGTTCAGAACCTTTTCCATTTGTCAACTTAAGACTTTCCAGTGCTAGGGTGTCTGGCCTCAAGTATAACATCTAGAACCTGTTTATTGAGGTTGGCAGATTGATCCGGGGTTAGGGAATAAGCCAAGCTGCCAAATTGAGTATCTGCAATTGGGGATGCATGAATTCCCCTTCCCTCTGGGTCAGGAGGTTTGGAATCTGAGGAAGATGCCATGGTGGCAGTGGGGACAGGCTGAGCAGCAAGGAGTACCAGTGCTGACGAAGCCAGTCTGGAGCTACAAGAATTGTCCTTGGTTTTTTCTCCTTCATTTTGAGCAGTATCCTGGGGATGAGAAGTAGTGGAGGAAAGGCAGAGACCGATAGATTGACCCACGGTATGGACAGGGCATCCACTTTCCAAGCCATGCAGTGATGCTCCCTGGTGCAGAATTTGCTGAACTGATGGTTGGTGTGGGAGGCAAACAGGTCGACCTTCGGGGTGCTCCATTTCTGAGTTATTAGGGTGAAGGCTCTTCTGTGGAGCTGCCACTCGTATGGGTCCAGACGATTTCTGCTTAATTGGTCTGCCAGAGAGTAGAGAGAACTTGGTAGGAATTGTGCTAACAGGTGCAGTTGCATGGCAGAGGATGTGTGCCAAAGGGTCATGCCCAGCCTGCAAAGAGGGTAGGAGTGAGTCCCTCCCTGCTTGTCGATATACCACATCACAGTGGTGTTGTCTGTTTTGACCAGGAGAGCCCCTGGTGAGAGAAGGGGCTTGAAAGCTATCAAGGTGTGCTGCACAGCCATCATCTTTTTGGTTGATGTGCAAAGAGATGTGCTGCGAGCTCCATTGGCCTTGTATGCACCTGCCGCTCAGGTGTGCACCCCAAGCATAGTCTGATGCTTCTGTGGTGAGGATCTAGGCGGCAAGAGGTGGGGAGAAAGGTAGTCCCTTGTTGTGGGAGCATGCTGTTGCCCACCAAAGAAAATCTCTTCTGAGGCAAGGAATTATAGGTAAAAAAAAAAGAATCTCCAGGTCTTGAGTGTGTTGACACCAAAGGCTTTTTAGGTACCACTGAAGTTTCCTCATATGCAGTCTGGCATATGGAAGTAGTAGTATGCAAGATGCCATGAACCCCAGAGCTTGCAGGATCTTCCTTGCAAATAACCGGGGTTTGTTGGCTAGTTGAGAGAAGTACCCATCTGGTTTTCTGGGTGCAGGAGGGAGGGTGTCAGGAGTCAAGCTGGATTCCAGGAAAACATCCTCCACAACATCTAGGACTGGGGGGATGGCCAAGGGTCTGTGCTGTGGAAGATGTAAGAATTCCCAGAGTCTCTTTTTTAGACTGAGGGTAGTTTTGACTCTCCCATTAGAAATGCTCCCTTAAGGTATGAAGGGTTTCCTCAAAAAAAAAATCCTCTGGGGAGAGGCTGAAGTGATGGAATCCTCTGCATCTGAATCCTCATAAGTAGAGAGGGGTTGCATCAGACCTCCCCAACCGTCCCGAATTACTCGTTTTTTACCTAGTTTTGGGGTCAAAATGAAGGGGTGCCACGATTCCCAAATGGCACCCCTTTGTTTCCGATTTTTCTGCTTTCTTTTTTTAGGTTTTGAATTTTCGCGCTGTCGGAGCTGACGTCATCACGTGCGCGATGACATCAGCTCCGTCAATGATACCAGCCAGTCGGAATTGAGCTCGAGGAGCTCGCATCATTATTTCCAGCTGGCTGTGAGCAGGCTCAGCAGGCGGGAAACAAGAATTAAACAGTAGCAGCACTAATGCTGCCGAGAATGGGCTGGCTTTACATTACTTTTTTAAACTGCTGCAATACTACGAATGGGCTGGTGACCGGAGTTATTTTATTAATGCAAATTTCTTCCAACGTAAACGCGCTTTGGGCTGCAGGCTGAGAGAACAGGATGAAGCAAGGCAGGGCATTAGGTAAGGAAGCAAAGTGTGTGTGCGTGTGTGGCTGGGTATTCACTTATTTGTTAGGTAGCGATTTAGGGTGTGTGGCCGTTGCATGTTAAGTATCCGTATTTAAAGCAGCTCTGTCCATGTGTGTAAAAACAAGCAGGTAGCTCTGTTTTAAGTATGTGTAAGCAGCTCCGGTTTATATTAGAAAATAGAAATATTTGTAGCAGCCCCATTTTGCAGAAATGTGTGTGTGTGTGTGTGTGTGTGTGTGTGTGTGTGTGTGTGTGTGTGTGTGTGTGTGTGTAAGCATCTCTGGTTTATGTTAGAAATCTTTGTAGCAGCTCTGTTTTAATGTGTGTGTGTGAGAAATGCAGGTCTGTTTTACATTTATCTTTGTAGCAGCTTAAGCAAAAGTGTGTGTGAAATCTCTGCAAGTCCGTTTTACATTTTATATAAATCGTTGGTGTGTGTGTGGTTTAGATTAGAAATCTTGCAGCTCCGTTTCAATGCGTGTTGGAGAAATCTCTGCAAGTCAGATTTATCTGTGTAAGCAGCTCCGGTTTAATATTTGTAGCAGCTCCATTTTGCAGAAATGTGTGTGTGTGTACGCATCTCCGATTTATGTTAGAAATCTTTGTAGCAGCTACATTTTAATGTGTGGTTTACATTAGAAATCTTTGTAGCAGCTCAATTTACATTTTACAGAAATCTTTGTACTAACTAAGCAAGCAGCGCAGGTCCGTTTTACTGTGTGTGTGAGAAATCCCTGCAATAGCAGCTCTGTTTACATTTTACAGAAATCAGTGCAGGACAGGTCCATTTTACATTTTAGCAAGCTGTGCAGTTACTCTGACTGTAGCGCATAGGGACCAGGGCTCAAGACTTGCTAGTGAAATGCATGGTTACTCTGACTGTAGCTCATAGGGACCAGGGCTCAAGACTTGCTAGTGAAATGCTTTGTGGTAACACAACATTTTATTCTAACTTTACAAAACTATACAAGCAATGTTTAAAATGTGTCCCTGGCTTCTGACCCCCCCCCCCACCACCACCAAAAAAAAAAAATGAAATTGAAAATAAGAGTGAGAAGCTGTGTAAGATGCCTATGGCTTATACTACTGTCATTCTATGTATAGTGTGGATGTGGAAGTAGACTTTTATGATGGAATTGTTCTGAATTGGGCAACTTTGTCATTATTTGTTCATGCATTTTGTTTCACTGCCTACAGTACAGCCTACTGGAAAAATGTTAAAATAATTTAAAATGCTCTATAAAAAGTGTGTTGTATTGTACAAGGAATACAATTGAATAAAGTCAGGAAGATGCATCAAAGAAAAGAGCACATGTATGTTTCTTGTTTTGTGTGCAAGAGGCCAATGATTTGAAAACAGCCCAAAGATGATTTTTATCCACGACTGACCAAATGCATTTTCTTTGGATGTGGTGTGGGTTTCAAGGAATGTGAGTTTCAAGGGCAGGGAAGTTTTAATGCCAAGTCTATTTTCATTGTGAGACATTACTGCTTTGTTTACCAGATGTTTATTAGTGTTTGGGCATTGTTGTGCTGTAAAATGTAAAAATAATATCCAAATAATCATTGTAAAAGTAAAGCAGTATGCACACATTAGCCAGGTGACGGGACATTGGAATGGCTGCAGGGGGACTCTGGGGCCATATCTTGGTCATCTGTTCACGTTTGAAAGTTGGTATCCCACAATTCCATTGGAGTGGGTGGGTTTACGTAATTATGTATGCAAATTAGATGTTAATCAGCGTACAGATTTGTACCTATTTTACATGGGCCTTGTCCAGATTTTTGAGGTGTCCAGGTTGAGAGGTATGGGTTGCATGTCTTCATATTCAGATGCATCAGAGTCATCTGACTCTTGTTCAGACAAAACTACAGGGGACAGATCTCTTTTCCTTTTGGAGGGGGTAGCTTGATCAGCATGATAAGGTCTTCCGCCATTTTAAGCATTTGAGATGGAGGCAAGGAAGTAGGTGCCTGACATTGGGTCGTCGGTTTCATGGGTGTGGTTCATACCCTGGGCCTAAGAAACTCGGTCATTTTCAAAAGAATGGTAGCCGCAAAAGAAGACATCAGTTTGTGTCGAGAATCGGTAGTGAGAAGGACTTCCTTGGAAGATGGTGTCTGCTAAGCGGCTCCAGACACATCCAAGGTAATGACGACCACAGGATCCTTAGTCGAAGAAGAGTTTTGCGGCATACCGGACTCTGAAAGGGTCTCAGTAGCGGTCTGCAAATCCAGAGAAGCAGGCATAAAGGGCTACAAAAGCACCTCACTAAGGACCGGAGAACTGACGACTAGCTTAACGGAAGCGTCGCTGGTAGGTTTGAACCTGTGCAGTCTGTCTTTATCTTTATCTTTATGTTTATGTTTTTTTCGGAAGATCTGCTGTCAGATGGCTTATCAAAGTCATATCGGAATCAGAGGACTGTAAGCGAAAATATCTAGCTACAATGAGGGCCCGACGATGGACAGTTCTGGCGCTGAACAAAGCACAGGAGCGACAACGGGGGACGTCGTGGTCTGGGCCTAAACAAGTGAGCAGAAAGAATGAAAGTCTCAGTGTGGTGTTTGCTTTCCACAGGCGAGACAATTTATTAACTTTTTCTGATACCGGTTAGTGCAAGAAAAAAGGATCCCCAACGGGGTACTTAGCTTTAGAAGACTTCAATTTCACTTCAGTAGCCGAAATTCAGGTAGTGGCCAACCGGCACTTGTGTGAACTGCTTCTGCTTCGGGCTCCACGGCAAGAAAGACTTGTAATGGTGTCGGCTGCCTTACTTCATACTGACGACGACCTGACATCAGTCCAGAAGCGACAGCAAGCGACGCAGAAATACTAAGCCTCTGGCATTCAGGCCAGCCGAGGGCTACCCTGGCAGGGATAACCCAAATGTGAGGACTGCAACAGTGAAACATGAAGAACATTCGTATTTTCTGGTTGCTTGAGAGTTACTATTAAAAACAGGCCTGAGTAATACTGTTCCCTATACTATTTGCTTGGTTTGACTTGTTCTTAGGTTGGTGAGAGAGGGAATTTATTCCTATCTTCCTTTTAAAACTTAAAACTCTAAAAATATAAGGTATGTTTCTGCGAGGGGGGAAAAGTACAGCTGTGTACACTTACCATAAATGTAGATGCTCGAGTGTATTCACTGTTGCAGTCATAACATTTGGATAATCCTGCTGACAGGTTGCCCTCAGTCAGCCTGAATTCCAAAGTCTTGGGTCCTGCATCGGCTGTCTTCGCCCCTTCCTGACGTCAGGTCATCAGGGGTATAAAAGAAGCAGCAGACGCCATTTTCTTTAGTTTTTCTTGCCCCAGATGTCAGGTGCCCCCTAAGAGAGTAGCCAAAATGTATATCTATATATAAAATTACATGCAGCAATATACACTTTACCTTCATCCACAAGCAAATACACCACATAGGTTCCATCAGAAGAAAAGGGGGGATGGTGGGTGGGTAACCTGGACTGCAACAGTGAATACACTCGAACATCTACATTTATGGTAAGTGTACACAACTGTACTATGTTCTTCGTGTTTCACTGTTGCAGTCATTACATTTGGGTAGATTCCCAAAGCTATGGTTGGGAGGCTGGAGCTAAACAGCATTAGGAGCGGCTACGAGACTCTGCAGAACTGCAGTGGCAAAGCCTGCCCTGTATTTAGAGTAGAGTGGCAGATGATAGTGCTTTGTAAAGGTGTGCACTGAACTCCAAGCAGCTGCCTCTAAAATGTCCTTGGTTGGTACTCCCCTGAGAAAGACTGTTGAAGTGGCTGCAGCTCTGGTGGAATGTGGCCTAATGCCCTTGGGCACTGACTTGCCATGGTATAAGTAGCAGAAACGAATGCAGTGGCCTATCCAAAATAGTCTGCTTTGAGATAGCCTTTCCTTGTGATTCTGCAGCATATGCCACTAGTAATTGCTCTGTCTTTCTGAAAACTTTGGTTCTGTCCAAGTAGAATCTTAAGCTGTCTGTGTATGTCCAAAGAATGCAGAATTCTTTCCCCCTTGTTCTGTGGATTTGGATAAAAAGTTGGCAGATGAATGGTTTGGTTAAGAGCCACACTGGACACCACTTTAGACATAAATGTTGGGTTTGTCCTCAGGGAGACCCTGTCCGGATAAAAAATGATAAAAGGTTCCACAGCCATGAGTGCCTGTAGCTCTGAAACTCATCTTGCAGAAGTTATTGCTAGGAGCAGAGCTGTTTTCCAAGATAAAAACTTTACATCAGCAGTAGCAGCTGGCTCAAAAGAAGGCAGGGTGGGTTTTTCTAAGACATAGTTGAGGTCCCATGCAGGCATTGGTGATCTCCTTGGAGGCCTTAGATTTTTGGCTCCTCTGAGGTACTGTTTTAATAAGGGACGAGAAAAGATTGGTGGCTCTGCATTGTAATGAGCCGAAATGGCACAGGCATGAATTTTAATAGATGAGAAAGATAGGCCTTTGTCCAGCATCTCAGTTAAGTATTGTAAAATCTGAGGAATATTTGGCACAGCTGTATCTGTTCCTTGTGCCTGGTTCCAAGCACAGAATCTCTTCCATTTTCCAGCATAAGATTTTTTAGTACTAGGCCTTCTGGCTTCCAAAATGACATCCATCACAGCTTTACTGAGAGGTGTGTTTTGTATGACTACATTATCCGCCATGCTGCCAGGTTTAAAGTCCTGAGCTGGCTGTGCAGGATCTGATTGTTTTGCTGGGACAATAGATGCGGTATTTGAGGTAAGGTCCAAGTTGGGCATTGAGACAAGCTCCTTAATATTGGGTACCAGTACTGGTGGGGCCAGTCTGGTGCATTCAGTATCATCTTTGGCTTCTCCTGTCTGACCTTTAGGAGTACCTTGGGGAGGAGAGGCAGAGGGGGAAAGGCATATACTGATAGGTTTTTCCAGCTGAAGGATAGGGTGTCCACTTTCCATGCTGGTCTGTGATAAATCCTTGTGCAGAATCTCTTTAGTTGGTAGTTGTGAGGGGAGGCAAATAGATCTATGTCCGGGCATCCCCATTTCCTTATTATCATGCTGAAGACTTGTGGATCCAGCTGCCACTCGTGGGGATCCATGAGGTTTCTGCTTAGATCGTCTGCCAGAGTATTTTTCCTTCATGGCAGGAACTGTGCCTGCAGATGCACTTGGTAAGTCAATGCTGTGTCCCACAAAGTCATAGCTAGTCTGCAAAGGGGGTAAGAATGTGTGCCCCCCCTGCTTGTTTATATACCACATGACCGTGGTGTTGTCTGTCTTTATCAGTATTTGTCCTGGATGAAGTAGGTCCTTGAAGGCTGTCAGGGTATTTTGAACAGCTAGCATCTCTTTTTGATTTATATGTATATGCATTTGGTTTGAGGTCCATGTTCCATGAATGCATCTTCCTGCCATGTGGGCCCCCCAGGCATAATCTAATGCATCCGTTGTTAGTGTCTGCCTGGCTGGGGGTAATGTGAATGGCTGTCCCTTATTTTGGTGACAAGCCTTTGCCCACCATCGAAACTCCTGTTGCAGGCAGGGAATGAGAATAATTATAGTTTCCAGGCTGTGGCAATGTTGAGTCCACTTTTTAGGTACCATTGAAGTTTCCTCATATACAGTCTTGCATATGGAATTAGTAGGATGCAGGATGCCATGAAGCTCAACGCCTGCAGAATATTTCTTGCAGATAACTGGGCCTTTGTTGCTAACATTTTGAAAAAGATAATCTGTTATCTTTGTTTGTCTGGCGTGAGATAAGCCATCTGGGCAGTTGTATTTAAGCTTACACCCAATAATATTATCTCTTGAGAGGGTACTAGTTTTGATTCATTTTCGCTGACTGTGTACCCTAGGCATGTTAGAAGTTTTTTCACAAACGCCAGATGCTGTAGAAGGATGTCCTTGTTCTCTGCTTGAATTAGACAGTTGTTCAAGTAAGGATATATTTGTATTCCTCTTTGTCTGCAGAATGCAATTACTGGTGCCAGGCACTTTGTAAAGACCCTGGGCACAGTAGATAAGCCAAAGGGCAGTGCAGAGAATTGGTAATGCATTGAGCCAGCCTTGAATCTGAGGTATCTTCTGCATACTTGTCTGACTGGGACATGCAGGTAATGCCTCTTTTAGGTCTAAAGTTACAAGCCAAGCGTTCTTGCCCAGCATGGGCAGAAGCTGCTGCAAAGTCAAAATTTTGAATTTTGGTATATCCAGGAATGTGTTCAGAATCGATAGGTCCAGTATTGGCCTCCGGGCCTTGTTCTTTCTGGGTATCAAGAACAGTCTTGAGTAAAATCCTTGTCCCTGCTCTTGCTCTGGCACTTGTTGAATGGCCCTCATGTCCATGAGGGATGAGACTTGTTTTTGTGCCTCTGCCCATTGATTTTTTGGCAGATCTGGCCAGCCGTTTGCCTTTGGCAGGGTATGGAAATGGAACTTGTAGCCTTGTGACACGATATTTAGAACCCACTTGTCGTGGGTTATAATGTGCCAATTTTGAGAAAAAAAGTGCTAATTTTCCCCCTAAGGGTGCTGCCAGGAAATAAGTGCTTGGTACAGGCAGGGGGAAGTCATTGAGACCGTTTCCTGTATGGTTGTGATTTGTCTTCTCCAACTTTGGAGGTAGAAGCACCCCATTGCTTTGACCTGTATGAGCCTTGCGCCTGGGATCTGCCTCTAGGGCATCTGGTTCTGCCCCTTTGAAGTCTGTCTAACACAGGAAATTCTTTGTTGGCTAGTGTCTACTAAACCTAGGTAGCTGTACTTGTAAGAAATATTTGACCGTTTGCATAGATTTAGCCTTGTCCTCCATTTTCTTTAACACCTCTTCTGCCTTAACACCAAACAAAGTATCATGCTGTAAAGGTGCATCTAATAATTTAACTAACATGATCAGGCAGATTTTGCTCCTTTAACCAAGCATGCCTTCTAATTACAGAACCTGTAACTGCGGCCCTGCAGGAGGCCTCTGAAAAATCAAAACCACATTGCAAAGTATGCTTTCCAACTTGTTCAGCTGCATGCAATATATCCTGCCTTTCCTTGTTTTCTGCACATTCAGAGTTTAACAACATTTTCTGTTTAAGCAATGCCATGACATGTTGCTGAAATTTGACCATATGAAACTGACAGTTTAAGGCCCTTATAGCCATGGTAGCAGATGTATAAACCTTTTTTCCTAGAATCCCTGTCAGAAGGGGTAGGGTTTTTTTACAGCGGAAGCCTCAACTCCCTTGGGACCCTGAGAAATAGTTTCTGGGTCTGCAGCAGGGTTTTTAAAAAGGAATTTATGTGAGTCAGGAACCCTCTTATATCTGTCAGGCTTAACAGGAGATGGAGGTAAGGAGTCAGGGGTAAGGCTAGACTCCGAAAACACATCTACAATGTCTAACGCAGGAGAGATGGCTAGTGGCTTGTGCTGAGGTAGTAACAGGAAATCCCTGAGCCTCTTTTTAGATTTTGAAAAATCTAGGCTCTCCCAGTGGAAATGATCCCTCATGGTATGTAAGGTTTCCCCAGTGGAAATGCTCCCTCATGGTATGTAAGGTTTCCCCAAAAGAATAGTCCTCAGGAGGAGAAGCTGAAGGTATGGATTCTTCAGCATCAGAATCCTCATAGGGGGAAAAGAATATTCCTGATCAGAAGAGGAATCAGAAGAAATGGAAACCTGATCTGAAGATTCATAGTCAGTCTCTTGCCTAGGCCTCTTATCAGGAGGGGGATGGGAACCCCTGATCACGGTAATAAAGTCTTCGGCCAATTTGAGCATCTGTTTTTTGGGCATGGAGGTCTGTCCACGTGGCTCTTGAGTTTGCTTCTTTGCCTTTGAAGGAGCTTTAGTCTTTGCCTTTGAAGTCGGTTTAATGTATAGATGTTTGGGTCCAAATACACCCTCAGAAGCCGGTGCCTTCTCAGCGGCTCCGGACCCATCTGAAGGATTAGCGTACGAGGCTCCAATACCTTGAGTTTCCAGCGGCATGGCCGACTCCACGTGGGAGTTGGTAGCGGCCTGCGACTCTAAAGTAGCGGTCGTCAGGGGCTGCGAAAGTGCCTCCCCGAGAACCAGCGACTGGCTTAGGAGAAGCTTCATAGTCGGTTTTGGCACTCGGCTGTCTTTCTTTTTCTTTGCATTTTTTGTGAACTCCGGTAGACGGATGGCTTTCCAACGACATTTCTGAATAATTAAACCTGTGTCCAAAGTAGTTTAAAGCAAACTCATACCGACACTTAATAGTGCGTTGGTTAAATCTAGCACAAAACCGACAACCCAGAAAGTTATGATCAGGGCCTAGGCAAGGAATACAGTAAGAATGAAAGTCCTTATGAGGTATTTGCTTCCCACAAGAAATACAATTAGTAACTTTTTCTGACATCGGTTCTGGAGCAAGAAAAAAGTTTCCCCAACGGGGTACTTAGCTTTATAGAAGACTTCGGATCTGAAATTCGAACTCGAAAATCTCAGGAGTCTGCTGACCAGCACTTGCGAACTGCTTCTGCTTCGGGTACCGCACGGCAAGAAAGAATAAAGAAAATGGCGTTGCCTGCTTCTTTTATACCCCTGACGACCTGATGTCAGGGAAGGGGCGACGACAGCCAACGCAGGACCCAAGACTTTGGAATTCAGGCCGACTGAGGGCAACCTGCCAGCAGGATTACCCAAATGTAATGACTGCAACAGTGAAACACGAAGAACATAAAGTGCAACACATGAAAATTCGACTATTTCTTCGATTTTTTTCTGGTTGCTTGAGAGTTCTGGTCGTTGGAATTCCAGTTAACTGAGTTTTTACTGTAACCACAAATTACAAGAGAGATCCCTTCTTTATTTCTACTTTAGCTCATCTTGTAAGTGTATTTTTCTAAGATGGTGTACAGCTTTAAGGAGCATGTTTTAATTGCTTTGTATAAAACACTCTGTTTCAAATGGTTCTGATGAAGTCCCATGTTGGAAGGGACGAAAGCGCTTTACCGTTTGTTTTACGTTTTATTAAATCTTTGTCGTTTGTGGTTACAAAACATTTTTCTTTAGAACATCTTAGCATTTGCATCACTACATGTACCTCTGATTTTCTTTATGTTACCAATACAAGTAACTCCATATTAACTGCAGGAGGAGTCATTACCGGGCACATTACGGGTGCTGAGATGAGCACTTCTGGCAAACAAACACTGAAACAATACGAATTTCATGAAGTTCAATCATACTTTGACTACGGAATGGGGTCTATTCCCGTCATTGTATTAGAAACCCAAAAGACTTGGCGAAATTTAAAAAAGAGGAATGGAAATTAAGCTGGCATCACAAATAATTTAGTTACATAAAGCCCAAAGTAGGAGGAGGAAATGCCCCCTTTTCCTCCCTGCCCAACGGCTTGAAATTTGCCTGCAGAACAGAAAGTTGCTGTTAATACCAAACACCTAGTACATATGCAGCACTAAATCGCTAACAGTATCTACTACCTAGGTTTGCTTAGATAATGTCACTGGAGTCACTAGTGGGTATACAGAAAACTTCAGTCTCTGGGAGGTGGAGGACCAGGTCACGGTTTTCTCAAGGTTGTTGCTATGACAAATTCAAGGACAAGCTGCCACTGGAGGAGGCAAAAGGAATACAGGTTTAAGCTTTTTTTTTTTTTTTGGCAGAAAGCAGAGGAAATGCAGTGGAGGCCACCTCAGGATGGGGGGAGGGTAGAGAGGAAGTAAACTCAGGACTTGCAGGGTAGTGAAGTAGGTGTCCCTGATACTAGCACAGCCTCCAAAGTCTCACAGTGGGACTCAAATACCCCACTCAACATGAACATGCTGGCCTGTCTATCCCAAATCAGAGTGTGTAGCAGAAGATCCCTGGGTCTCACTGTCTGAGGTGGCTACAGGGTAGAAACAGACACTCCTATCCTTCCCTTGGTCATTAGCAGGTAATGGGAGTGAGGCATTCTTCAGTAGTCAAGGAAGAAGCTTGCAAATGGCAAAAAGGGAGGAGGACTCGATGGCAGATGACTTGACTGGAAGAGACTTTGGAGAAGATCTAGCCTCCTGGTCCCTTACTATTTCTCAGTGATCAAAGTCCTCTACCTGGGATGACACTTGGGACTCTTCCATCAGTCCATATGCTGGTTATTATCCAAACACTCAAGACAGCAGCTTGAGATGGTATTCAAGCTCCTTACTCCTCCTACACCAGGCATCCAGGTTGAAATGTAGACACGTGTTAACCTTCTGCACACTGTTCTCCTTTGTCAATTTTTGATCTTACATCTCTGAACTTGGTAATTATCCTACGACAAACTAACTTAAAACTGTGTCAGCAGCAAGAAGGAAAGTACAGTTGTGGTACACTTACCATAAATGTAGATTCACTGTTGCAGTCATCACATTTGGGTTACCTGCCTGTAGGTAGCCCTCAGCCGGCCTGAATACCAGAGTCTTTGGATTTCTGTGTCGGATGCTGTCACTTCTTCCATGATGTCAGGTCGTCAGGGGTATAAAGCATATAGCGAACACCATTATATCCATTTTTCTTTCCCCAGATGTCAGGTGCCCCCACAATAGGAAGCAATTATATGGTATGGAACACCCCCAGCAAAAAGCAAATACACATGATATAATATATACCAAACAAGGAGGAAAGGTAACAGTCAAGAGAAGTCAGGGGGCTGAAGGGAGGGTAACCAGGACTGCAACAGTGAATACACTCGAGCACCTACATTTATGGTACATGTATACAACTATACTATGTTCTTATTGTTTCACTGTTGCAGTCAACACATTTGGGTAGATTCCCAAAGCTAAGGATGGGAAGAGGAAATTAGATAGCATTAGAACCAGCTATAAGGCCCTGCAAGACTCCAGTGGCAAAGCCAGATCTGGATTTAGAGAAAATTGGCAAATTGTAATGCTTGGTGAAAGTATGTACAGAACTGCAGGTAGCAGCTTCTAGGATGTCCCTGGTAGGGACTCCTCTGAGAAACACTGTAGAGGTAGATGCAGCCCTGACTGAATGAGGTCTTATCCCCTGTGGGCTAGGTTTTAAATGGTGCTTACAGCAGAAATTAATGCAATGTCCTATCCATTTAGAAATGGTTTGCTTTGAAATGGCCTTCCCCTCTGCCCCTGCAGCAAATGCCACCAGCAGCTGTTCAGATTTCCTGAGAGGTTTAGTCCTGTCCAAGTAAAATCCAAGTTGTCTGTGCACATCTAAGGAGTGCAATATACGTTCCCCTTTGTTCTGTGGATTAGAAAAGAATGTTGGCAAATGAATGAACTGATTAAGAGCCAAACTGGATACTACCCTTGGGCATGAAGGAGGGACTGGTCCTGAGGGACACCCTGTCCGCATGAAAGATGATGAAAGGCTCCACTGCCATAAAGGCCTGTAATTCAGACACCCTTCTTGCTGAAGTGATTAGTACTTGCGGCTGGCTCAAAAGATGGTAGAGTGAGTTTTTCCAATACAAAGTTAAGGTCCCAGGCTGGAGTTGGGGCTCTCCTGGGTGGTCTTAAAGTTTTTGGCCCCTCTAAGGAACTGCTTGAGCAGTAGATGAGAGAAGTGGGGCGGTTCTGTGTTGTAATGAGCTGAAATGGCTGAGGCATGAATTTTGATGAAGGAAAAGGAAAGGCCCTTATGAAGCATCTCAGTTAAGTATTAAATCTTTTCCATTTTTCAGCATAAGATTTTCTAGTACTAGGCCTCCTTGCCTCCAGAATGACACCCAACACTTGTTTACTGAGGGATAGCAATGGAGAGATCAGGTAATTAACCAGGCTGCCAGGTTCAGGGTTTGAAGCAGAGGGTGCAGAATCTGGCCCTCCTACTGGGACAGCAGGGTAGGGGTCTGAAGCAGGTGCCATAGTGCCAGCAGTGACACACTGCACAAGAGAGGGTGTTGGCATGGCCAGTCTGTTACAATCAGAATTGTCCTCGGTTTGTTCTGTTTCATCTTTAGTAGTACCTTGGAGAGGAGAGGCAGAGGAGGAAAGGCATAAAGAGATACATTCTTCCAGGTGAAGGACAGGGCATCCACTTTCCAAGCTTGTTTGTGGGGAGTCCTTGTGCAGAATTTGTCCAATTGGTAGTTCTGGGGGGAGGCAAACAGGTCTATATCTGGGCTCCCCCATTTGTTTCTCAAAATGTTGAATGTCTTTGGCTCCATTTTCCACTCGTGTGGGTCCATGAGATTTCCTCTTAATTGGTCTGCCAGTGTATTTAGCTTTCCTGGCAGGAATTGAGCCTGTAGGTGCATTTGGTAGCTCAAGGCTGTGTTCCACAGAGCCATGGCTAGTCTGCAGAGAGGGTATGAGTGCCCCCCCCCCATGCTTGTTTATGTACCGCATAACAGTGGTGCTGTCCGTCTTTACCATTAACTGTCCTGGAAGAATGTGGTCCTTGAAGGCTGTCAGAGCATTCTGTACAGCTAACATTTCTTCTTGACTGATATGCAGGTGCATTTGACTTGGGTTCCATTTGCCCTGAATGCACTTCCCTGCCAAGTGAGCCCCCCCCCCCCCCATGCATAGTCTGATGTGTCTGTTAGGGTTTGGGCGGCTGGGGGTAGAGTGAAAGGCAGTCCCTTATTTTGGTGGCAGGCCTCTGCCCACCAAAGGAACTCTATCTATAGGCAAGGTATGATAGGAATCATTGCTTCTAGATCCTGAGAATGTTGACACCATAGGCTTTTTAGATACCACTGCAGTTTCCTCATATGCAGTCTTGCATATGGAATTAGGAGAATGCAGGAGGCCATGAACCGCAAGGCTTGCAGTATTTGTCTTGCAGATAGCAGGGTCTTTGTGGCCATTAGTTTGAAGTAAACTGCTAAATGAACTCGTTTCTCTGGCGTGAGGAAAGCCATCTGGGAAGTTGTGTTCAAGCTTGCTACCAGGAATACAATTTGTTGGCAGGGTACCAGATGTGATTTATTTTCGTTTATGGTGTACCGAAGAGAAGTTAACACCTTCTGTACAAATGCCAGATGATTCAAAAGTATGTCCTGGCTTTCTGCCTGAATTAGACAATCGTCCAGGTATGGGTATATTTGAATATTTCTTTGCCTGCAAAATGCAATGACTGGAGCTAGGCTAGGCACTTTGTGAATACCCTGGGCGCAGTACATAAGCCAAAGGGCACTGCAGAGAACTGATAGTGCATGTAGCCTGCTTTGAAGCTTAGATATCTTCTGCAAAATTCCCTGATTGGGAAGTGCAGGTAGGCTTCCTTTAAATCCAGTGTTGCCAACCAGGCATCCTTGCCTAGCATATGAAGCAACTGGTGAAGAGTTAACATCTTGAATTTTGGGATCACCAAAAAAGTTTTTAGGATAGAGAGATCCAGGATAGGATGCCAGGAGTTGCCTTTTCTGGGCACCAGGAAAAGTCTCGAGTAGAAATCTTATCCCCTTTCCTCTTCTGGGACAGTTTGAATAGCCCTTATACTTAGAGAGAGAACTTGCTTTTGAGCCTCTGCCCCCTGATTTGGGGGTAGATCTGGCCAACCGTTTGGGGTTGGTAAAGTGTGGAAGTGGAATCTGTATCCTTGGGAAACTATATTTAAAACCAATTTGTCCTGGGTAATGAGTTCCCAGTTTTTTTTGCCTGCAGAGCAATCTTTCCCCCTAAAAGAGCAGTCAGTTGTGAAGGGCTTGGAAGTTTTAAAGTTAAGTCATTGAGACCGTTTACCATAGTGGGGAGTCTTACTACTCCCTGTTTGGAAGTGGGAGCCCCCCAGTACATAGTCCTGTGCGTACCTTGGGACTGGAGCCTGGGTGTTCTGCTGGTTCTGGGTTTGGACTGAAGGCCTGGAAGAGACAGGAAATGACCAATTCTTAGAGGGCCAATGCCTACTAAATCTTGGAGGCTGTACTTGCAGGAAATCTTTAACAGTCTGCATAGATTTAGCTTTTTCCTCCATCTTTTTAAGTACTTTTTCTGCTTTGCTGCCAAACAGGTGGTCCTGGTTTAAGGGAGCATCCAGCAATTTAGCTTTAACATGATCAGGCAAAGATTGCTCCTTAAGCCAAGCATGCCTTCTAAGTACAGTCCCAGTGACAGGAGCCCTGCAAGATGTTTCTAGTAAATCAAAACCACATTGCAAAGTATGTTTTCCAACTTCTATAGACCACAACGTAAAGAGCTCACAGTTGAATGAATACCACACAGAACCGACCAGTGAAAAAAATAGTTCTTTTTTTTATTAAAAATACACGTTAAATCTCGCTCTACCACCTCGACTGTAAACAGCCTTTTAACAGATTACAATCACATAAGTAAAAACACAGCATTTTATACTTTTTGCATTAAATGGATTACTTCATTAATAAAACCAATTAATTAACAATTACTGAAATTCCATTACACCAAACACTTCCAAGTGCATTCTTGATTTAACCCTCTAGGGCACATAGTATCAAACTTTAAAATTAACATTGTTTCTTTCTTTCTAAATACATTTTTATATGTTGCTCTACCATTAATTCATTAGTTTCTACTTTTTCCAAAACAGTTGCTTGTAACCCCTCCGGGTTACTGCTATGAAATTCTTTAAAATGAACTGCCACTGGACTAGTTGATTTACTTTTTCTTATATCTCTGGATGTGTTCTTTGAGTCTGCATGAAAACTGCCTTTTACTTTCCCCAACATAATTTTTTTTACATGGACATTTTAAGCAATATATAATTTTCTCTGGGTTGCAACCATAAATGCCTCGTAACTTGGAACTTTTTTCCATTAATATCTGTGAATTCTTTGTTTTCCCAACTTGTTTAGCAGAATGCATTAAATCCTGTAAAGCCTTATTTTCAGCACAGTCAGGAATCAACATTATTTTCTGTTTAAGCAATCCAATAATATGCTGATGACATATGAAACTGGCAGTTTAAGGCCCTAATGGCCAAGGTTGCAGAAGTGTATACCTTCTTACCCCATCTATCCAGCACCCTGAAATCTCCATCAGAGGGGGTAGGATTTGTGGCAGTAGTAGCCTTAATGCCTTTGAGTCCCTGTGAAATGGTCTCAGGATCCGCAGTAGGATTTTTAAAGAGGAACTTGTGAGAGTCAGGAATCCTGTAATATCAATCTGGTTTTCTGGGAGCAGGAGGTAAGGAGTCAGGGGCCAAGCTAGATTCCGAAAAGGCAACATCAACATTGTCCAGTACAGGGGGGATAGCTAAAGGCCGATGTTGAGGCAGGAATAAGAAATCCCTAAAGCCTCTTTTTAGAATCAGAGTAATCCTGGCTTTCCCAGCAAAAATGCTCCCAAGAGTATGCAAGGTTTCACCAAAAGAGAAATCCTCTGGAGGGGAAGCAGAGGGAATAGTGTCCTCTGCATCAGAATCCTCATAGGTAGATAAGGGTAAATCCTGGTCATCAGAGGAAACAGAAATTTTAGAATCCTGATCAGAAGAATCAGAAGAAAATTCAGTCCTAGGTCTCTTAGAGGGGGAAGGTTGGCTTTCCCTGATTAAAGTAATAAGGTCTTCAGCCATTCTTATAATTTGTTTTTTTGGGCATAGAGGCCTGACCATGCGGTCTGGGCATCGGTTTTCTAGGCATGGATCGAGTTTTAGGCCTTGAAGAAGAAGATGGCGTCAGTTTAATACGCAAGTCAGTAGACCTGAATACACCCTCAGAAGCCAGTGCCTGCACAGTGGCTCCGGACCATCCAAGGTAGAGACATCTGCAGGTTTCACAGTTGAAGCATCTCGCGGCATACCGGACTCCAAATGGGTCTCAGTAGAGGCCTTCGAATCCGAAGTAGCGGGTATCAGGGGCTGCGAAAGCGCTTCACTGAATACTGGCGAACTGGCGACTAGCTTAGGAGAAGCGTCGTCCGCAGCTTTGGACCTAGGCGGCCTTGTCTCTGTCTATCTTAGCATGTTTTCGGAATGTCTGTAGTCGGGTGGCTTACCGAAGCCATATCAGGGTAATTGAACAGAGTACCAAAATATTTACAAGTGTAAATATACAGACAAGGAATAATTTGTTGTTTAAATAAGGCACAAAACCGACAGCGGGGTACGTCGTGGTCTGGGCCTAGGCAAGGAATACAGTACGAATGAAAATCTTTGAGGTATTTGCTTTCCACAAGAAATACAATTATTGACTTTTACTGACATCGGTTTAGAGCAAGAAAAAGTTTCCCCAACGGGGTACTTGGCTTTAGTTGAAGACTTCGGTTCTGAAACTCTAAAACAAAATTTTTAGGAGTCGGCCAACCGGCACTTGCGAACTGCTTCTGCTTCGGGCACCACACGGCAAGAAAGACTGATGTAATGGCATCGCCTGCATGCTTTATACCCCTGACTACCGGACATCATAGAAGATGAGACAGCAATCAACGCAGGACCCAGGACTTTGATAATCAGGTCAACTGAGGGCTACTGCAAGCAGATAACCCAAATGTAATGACTGCAACAGTGAAACATGAACATCTACAAGGGTTGAAGGAAATATGTTTCTAGGACTTCAGAAAGACAGCAAAACAGGTGGAGTTGAAGAATGGCAGTATCTGAAAACAGCATGTCTGAAGACTAGAGAACAGATATGTGCCCAAGCTAGGTATGGAAATAAGGCATATTTAAGGAAAACTGGAGGAGGAATGCATCTGACTTACTGTCCTGACTACAACCCTCAAAACACAAGATCCACTAGCTGTTCTGGCCTGGTGGATGGAGGATAGAAATGAGTGCAAATCACCACTGTCTTGTCCATCTTGGAGCAAAGACAGTCTTACCTGTTGCAATGTGCCAACATCTACTTCAGATAAAAAGAGGTGGATGACATACAGCACTACAGGCTGTGGATGTGTGCTTAGATATACCCAGCAGTAGCTTTCATCAGACATGGGCAGGAATGCAAATATCCACAGAAGAAAGCAGAGCAGGCTCCCATGAACAGCTGCTTTTGGGGGGGGGGGGTACATCACAAAATTGAAATACGGCAGTGTCGTTGTGTACAGGGATAAAGCCCTAACTAAGGCCCAAGTGACTTGGGCTTGATTAACAGTTTGGGACATCTTAGGCACTGGCAGGAAGGGAGGGATGGCCATGCCCATTCTGGAGGGGGTTTTCATCTCGACATTCCCCATGTATGATCACGTGAAGGAAAGGGGTGGAGAGGTTATGGTCCAAGAAAGGGAAGGGGTGAACATTAGTTAAGCTGTTATGGCGGCAGAGCAACATGCCAGCACATCCACACTGCACACTGGCCCTTTGGGTATTTCAGAAGAATGCAGGGGGAAACAATGCTAGTGTTAGGTGAAACATGTCCGTGGCAACATTTGACTAGCAGTCCCAGGATGCCTTAAGCATCTTGTTGCACCTATCAGATTGAACCCGGAGGAAACCAGGAAGAATAGGTAGACCACACAATGGAGGGAGGCACCAGGATGCATGTGATGGTTAGCTGCATGGGAGGAAACTACAAAGTACAATTCACAACTGCCTACAGTAAACAGCACCATGAGCTGCTTTCAGCCCCTATGAGGTGGAACAAATATCAGTACTGACAGCAACTTGATGGCTGCATGCACAGGGAGACAGAACAAGAATGACAAAAAAAAAGCTCTGTAATGTTTTCCTAGTTTTACAGTGATATCAGTAACTGCTTTGTTTACCTGGAGGGCAAAATTTAAGTGATCCATAATAGAACACGGTGGTTTAGAATTACCTAATTTGAAGTGATATTTTACAGTATACAGTTAAGGCTCATATACATAACATAAGCAGAAAGTTACAATTCATGTGGAAAGGGGTGATGAAGCAGGGAAAATTCAAGAAATAAGGAAATAGTAGAATTCTGGATGCAGATCCTTAAGGAAAAATAACATCCATATACAATATTGTATTTATAAAGTAGAGGAAAGTATCTGAAAGTAACTAAGCCAACACAAGAATGGAGAAAGATTCTGCCAATAGGGAAGACTGCACTCAGTGGTACACAGAATAGACAAGTGGGGGCTGGAATTTCCTGGAGAAAACTGGCAAAGGACTCAAGGCATTGGGACCAAATAACTAGGAAGGGAATGGTAAAAGAAAGAGAAGAAGCCAAGAAGACATTTGGACTGCAGATGTACACAATAACTATAGGAATGAGAGGAGGTTAGAAAAGATTGGGAAGAGACTGGATAAGCATTTCACAAGGAAACAATGGGAGGACATGTGTATTGCTCCCAAATTTGCAACAAAGTCCAGAAGATTCAAGATTTTGCGTGGAAGTGTTTACACAGGTATTTTTATATCCCAAGCAGACAAAAAGAATTTTCCCTAGGCTAGATGGTAAATACTGGAGATGTGATGGGGAAGAAAAAAGTATTCAGGAACATATGTTTTGGGAGTATAATGAGTGGGCTGACGTTAACAATTCCCTACAAGGTACTGTGTCAGAAATACTGATTGAGCAAACGGGTGTAACTATTTTTTGAGCAGGGCTACATTATCTGAAATACCTCCTGGTGGTTGCCTAAAAAGCAATTATTAGACAATGACAATCAAAAGTCTAAACCAACTGCATTTGAAGTAGCGAATATTGCAGCAAAGATAAAAGAAGTGGAAGTGAGATCTATAGAAAACGGTAAGAGCATATATTACATAGAAAAATGGAAACCGTGGGAATACACGCAGAATAATATTTTGGAAGAGTAAGATTTAAAGGAAGGCAGGAACTGATCAATTTATATAATGGTGGATTGATAATTGTATAAATGTGAACACGTTAATGTGTTTTTTTTTCTTGTATATAAAATGTACAAGTGCCTATGTCTTAATGATTAGTTCTTGTAGGTCTACAGTGACTAAAATGATTTTTGGAAAAGACTTTTAACCTCCCAGATGGACAACTGGCTTTTGCAATGAGATGTGGTAGAGAAACAAGAAATCAATCCATAATCCTAGCTAATTACTCTCCCTACTTATGTATCCACAAAGATGTACAGCTTCTACTGACCTCCTCCTCCTTGTTTAGAAAAGGGGGAGAGTAACATTAAAAAACATTAAATACAGCTCTGGTAAAGTGCCCTTTTGCCACCTTGGGATTTCAGGTTACAATGGTAATTGAAACTACTGCCCAAGCCTGGCCTTGTGAAAATTGCAAGCTCATGGGACTGCTGTTGGTAACATTGTCTGTTGCTGCATTTTGTAGTGGGATACAGTTTTCTCTACTGGTACCCAGTGATGTCTTCTGTACAAATGGAAGGATGCTCCCCAGCAGAGGGGCTGTCTCTTTTCTTTCACAGCCTTGCAGTAATCAATTCCTGCCCATAACTCCAACAGCCCTATAAACAGGAGGATTCATAAAGGTAGTTATGACATAGTCATCAAAAATCAAGCAGATCCATAACTGCAAGCATAAGGTCACATTAGACCCTACTGCACAACTGACAGTATTTGTGGTGTCAAGTGCTATTTGTGCTATAAGCAAATTCACTGTGAAAAAAATAAGTCTTCTATATGAGCTTTGATGCACTGTTTTTCACCAGAATCAGCAACTTTTAACAGCTTTGTCCATTAGCCTGTGCTAAGAATACAGAATGTACATTTGGGTATTGCAACATCTTCTTCATATGGGTTGAGGAAGCAAATATCAAATACCCCAAGTAATCCAGTGTCCTGGACTTCCTCTCTGAAGGATGGACTGCCAGCGCCTGTGGCAAAGGATTAAGCTTTGGTGCATCTGCAGCTACACTCTGATTGGTATGCGAGTTCCCAAGCCAAAATGCACAGTTGCCAAGCAGATGAAAAATTCTACCCGTTTTAAACAAGACACACAAAAGTGTATTACAGTGAACTCAGTTTGCTCCACTAGATATCCCTAAAAGGTGTCTATGAAGGGTAGAAACACCTACGGGGTTCAGGATGGTGCTTTGCATACTGGTTGCAGACATCCTTGAAAAGTAGGTGATGTCTTCTATAGGGACCCTCCCTTATGTCACACAGCCTTAAGGATTTCCTGAAATTATAAGTCTTCAGTAGAAAAGAGAGACAAGACAGCAAAGACAGTACCATTAAAGGTCAAGGAAACTTTTACTTGAGCTCCAAAAGTCATACCTCTCAAATGTCCAGAACTTTGCAGAAAGTCCAAATCTTTGACTCTGTTTTGATCTGTTCCTGATAATGTTACGTTTTCAGGGCAAATTATTGAGTAATGAAGGCACTAAGCAATTAAGGACATTTGAGTTTCAGACTTCAAGTCCTTCATAAAATACATGCTAATATAGAGCCTATTATTCTAGCAGCTTTCTAATTTTTGAGAGAAATATCTAAAATCTGTCCCTGTTTTGGGGTCTATGTCTTTCTTTGTCCAGAATTTTTGCATTAAGATGTTGAGAGGAGAGAGGGAAGCCTGAAGGCCAGTGCCAGGAATGCCAGGTAGAAATCATAATGTATGGGCAAGGGATGAGGTTTTGAGAAGGCCATATCTTTCTGTATACCATTATATATAAAAACCAAACAAGAAATTATTTCACCCACTATGGACCAGTAATGACAGCCATAGGTAATACATGAAAACTGGGATCACAGAGTTACTTACTCAGATACACACAGAGCGTTCTCCTTGCCCTCTTCTACAGACACATCAAGGACATCCTTCAAGTGTTCCACAGTCAGCAAAGCCCCTGAA
Source organism: Protopterus annectens (assembly GCF_019279795.1). Taxonomy (NCBI): domain Eukaryota; kingdom Metazoa; phylum Chordata; order Ceratodontiformes; family Protopteridae; genus Protopterus; species Protopterus annectens. Next base: position 589,279,283 of record NC_056725.1, read on the forward strand.
ACAGAACAGAGTTGAAAGTGAGTAGCACTGTGACAAACCAATAACACTCCTACTTGAAAAATTAACAGATATATGGCGCATCTTCCTAG
>NC_056725.1:589281871-589339371 GCF_019279795.1 Protopterus annectens
CTTTCATAATCCCTACAGTTACAGAGACAATTTGTTTGAAATACGAGGACAATTTGTTTCTATCAAAAGACTTCGGCTCCGCCCATTGGACGTTACAGTGCAAACTTCCAGTGGAGTGAAAAAGTTAATCCAAATGAGTACAAGTTGATTCAGGTTAATTCTGTCTGTGCTGCACAAGTACAGCAGTAGCTTGATCGAAGGACATTTGATAAAAAAAAAAAGCAAACACCGGCTTTGGGAAAGGAATCACAGCAATTCAAATCAAAGGACATCTGACAGAAAAAAGGGAAGTGTTTTTCTGTTTTGGGAGGGAAATTGCTGCTATGAAACATCTCTCTGGAGCACACAGAGTTGTTATGATCCTAGAAGAGTTAAGCAATAACCGACGACGTGTGGTATATTGAAGATTTACCCACGGTTGGTGTGGTTTAATTAAACAAAGCCAACCGTGGGTAAATCTTCAATATACCACAACCACGGATTTGGTTATTGCTATTATACAATGACATTATTTAAGAAAAAAAATACTTATTTTTCTTGAATAATGTCGGATTGCTGTTCTTCCGATGGTTGTGGTATACAGATTCTGCTTTTTGATGTACTACGCATCTGTATGGAACTTGCATTCCCATGCATACCCAGTACATAAAGGCTTTGAAACGGAAGCAACGGAGAAGAGAGTCTCTGTTGCCCCATTTTCGCTCTCTCTCTCTTTTTTTAATTGTACAAAAAAAAAGATTTGGGGGCAGTTTATACCAACGGAAAAAAGTCCGGGCGAACGGACCCTTTTCTGTTGGTATATTGTGGGATTTACAACGGGCACGCTGGTTGGGCTGGCCAATCAGCGTGCACATTTTAGAATATTAATAGGGAGGAATTGTATAATTTATAATAATATCGGGGGTGCAAGAAACAAGTCCTCTGCATACAGGATGGTAAAATGTCCTTTTTAAAAACACTTAGCTGATTTGAGAACAAGGGTTTCAATCAAAAGCCCACTCTGGAAAATATACTTGACTGAATAGATCTTGCTGCTACTGCTAGAAACAGCAGATCGACATTAGTGAATAAAGAGGTAGATCAAACATAAAACCAAACAGCAATTCTACCTCAGTGTATAATGAGCTACAAACATATGACTAAAGCCATTGAATAAAAAATAAATAAATATGTGCTGGTACTGGACAAGACTATAAAACTGGAATCCAACTATTTTGTAAACAACTTTAAAAGTGGGGGAAAAACAGCATAAGAAAAATAAATTTTTCACTGCATAATGCACTCATGCAAGGTAAAACATAGCAACTGGCCCACTAATGTAGTTGTTGCACCATTAACCTAGATTAAATGATGGTCTCAGGAAACCAGAGGTGAAAATGGACTGCATTTCCAAACCAGATTAGATTTTCCCCAACGGCTGGGCTCTGCAACAGCCACAAGATGACCTCTACAAAGGATTAGGCTCATAGGTAGGTACTAGGCTATTGGCCCTAGGGCCTATATAAGCCTAGCCAAAACGGTACCCTGGCTTTCGCCACCCAAGAAAATTATTTTCCTGTGCCCCTGTCGAGCAGAGCCCCAGAGGTGATCCCCAGGGTGAATTTCCTATTTCCCATCCAATCATCAAGATTTTTCTTGAAGAGTGCTAATGAGGAGCTTTGTTTGATATAGATAGGTAGTTTGCTCCAGAGTAGGGGAAGTCTCTGGGACAGGAATCTATCCCTCCAGCATGTTCTGTTTATCGTGGTGACAAGGTTTAGGTCCCTAGAGCGTGTAGCTCGGAGTGATTGGGATTTCTTTAAGTGGAGCATGTCTAACAGCTCTGGCTTTGACATAGCTTTGTATGTTAGGCAGAGATCGCCTCTGAGTCAGCGATATGCAACAGAGTAAAGCTGGAGTTTTTTGAGACGGTCTGCGAAGGGCATCTGTTTGAGGCCAGTAATCCTCTTTGTGAGGTATTTCTGCGGCCTTTCCAGTTGTAGATGTCGTGAGGTACATACCAAAAGGGGCATTGTACTCTATAATGGGTCTAATGATTGATGAGTAGAGGGGAACAATGACCTCTTTTTTCCTGGATGAGAAACCTTTTGTGATTAGTGCGCCACGTAGAAGGATTTCCTGACTACTGTGGTGATGTGATTATCAAAGGAGAGACTACTGCCCACCTGTGTCCCAAGGTCTCATCACACTTTCGGTGTCAAGTAGACTACCACCTATGTGGTAACTCATGGGTACAGAGTATTCACCAAAGAGGATGACAATGCACTTTTTGGCACTGAGCTTGAGGCCATGGCTTTGACACCATGCATCTGTCTCAGTGAGGCTCTTTTGTAGGATGTCCACATCATTAATTGTTTCGATTATGGCTTCTAGTTTGCAGTCATCTGTGAACTTCATTAGCCAAAGACCCTCTGTGTTAGTCTGTACTTTAAAAAGTAGATACCAAACAGGAGAGGACCCAGGACTGAACCCTGTGGTACACCACTTGTCAATGGTCTGAAGTCGGATTTGGAGTCTGCTATTTTCACAGTGTGGGTTCTGTCAGTGAGCCAGTTGGCAGCCCTTCTTGTGACATAGGGATTTATACCTAGTTTAGTGAGTTTATCTATAACTCCAGATTGGGGAGATCTAGGTAGACTGTGTGAACCACCTTACCCTCGTCTACGGCTTTGGTGACTGCTTCAAAGAAGTCTATCAGGTTTAAGAGACATGATCTGCCTTTTACACACCCGAACTGGGTGGGGTACAGAGTTTGGAGATTACCAATGTCTTTGTTTATAAGTTCCATGATGATACATGCCATGGCCTTGCAGACCAGCCTTGTTAGGCTAATGGGGTGGTAGTTCCCAGGGACCGTGGTGGCTCCCCCTTTGGGGAGTGGGATAACAGTCGCTGTGCGCCATTCAGTGGGCACAAAGCCTGAGGTGAGGCTATGATTGAACATGGTGCTTAGGTGGGGTGGAAGTTCTTTCTGTAGTTTGTGTAGAACGCAGCCTGGGATGTTGTCAGGTCCCATGGATATGGTGTTCTTGGCTTTGGAGAGTGTGTTTTTTTTTACCTGTGCAGCCATGATTACAGGAACTTTGCATTCTTCCGGTACAGAGATGGGCCCTTTGGCGGGTGAGAGAGGGGTAAAGTTAGCACTGAACCGATCTGACAGGATGTTGGCAATATCAGTTGGTTCTGTATATTTAGTGCCATTGTGATGTAACTCAGAGCAGATCTGAGTGTTGCCATTGAGATTCTTGACATAGCTATAGAATGCTTTGTGGTTGTCTTTAGAATCAGTGGTGACTATGTTTTTGTAACTAGCTTTGGAGAATTTTATGAGGAATCTCAGCTTCTTACTGAGGCTGACCAGGGAGTTCCTCCAATCATGGGATTTTACTCTTTTTTGCAACAGTTTCTTTCTTCTGTTGTAGTTTGTTTATGGCAGGGGGACTACCACATTGGCTTCCTTGTTTTGGAGGATAGCATCTTGGTTCTGTTAGGGATAGCACGATCCATGCACTCGTGTAAGTGCTTATAAAGTGCATTTGTGTAGGATTCAGCAGTCGTACCTCTATTGTCCATCTGCATGGGTGTTGTGAAGTTTGCCACTTCTGTCTTAAGAAGTGTGAAGCTGGCTTTGGAGATATTTTTTTACGGTGGTTTCCCTAATGGGGGGGTGTGGGCGGGATGTGGATGTCTAGGCTGATTAGCTTGTGGTCGGATCTGACCAACGAGGAATTGACCTCTGGTGTGGAACACCGGTCGCCCATGTTGGTAATGACCAGGTCTAGGATATTGCTGCCCTTGGTGGGGGTGTGGATAAGTTGATCCAAGAGATTGGCATTTATGAATTCCAGAAAACGTTGAGCAAGAGAGTTGGTACATGAGTAGTTTTCCCAGTTAATGGTGGGGTAGTTGAAATTGCCCATTATGAGGGTGTTTGGTTGCACCCTAACATTTTCCAGTGCATCAAGAAATGAGGAATGGGAATCCTGGAACATGGTGGGGGATCTGTAGCAAGTTACAATTTGGACTGCAGTCTTTCCCAGAGTTAGTTGCACTTGGATAATCTCGGATGCAATATGCTGAGCAACTAGCCTGGAGGTGTGGATATCCTTAATGAATATGGACCAAGTGCTTTAACCAGAACTAATACACTTTTAGAATAACAGACACTGAGCCTTCAATCAGCAATTCCCAACTTAGAAGGATGTAAGCTATCTGTCCTGCCACAACAGTGCAGACCACAAACCTTCTTAATGTAAAACAACTGGTCTGGAGCCCAAGTGCTTAAACCAAAAGGCTTAGAATAACAGTCACAATTTAATCAGGCTACTACCAAGCAGAATAAAAACAATTGAGTACTTTTAAGAAGATGCAAAAGCGAAATAAAGTGCATTTTTTTTTTTAGTAAAGTGCAAGGAGAGAGGAAGAAGGAGCAGAAGAAAAATTCAAGGTTAAAAATCTAAGTGGGTTGGCCTTCTAAAATGTTCTCTCTGTATTAAGTAGAGTGAACACCAGACTGTGAGGGGTGTCCCAGATCAAACTTACAGTAGGGGCGGGCAACTGCACAGCCACCAACTATAACACCACCACAAGAATAGGGTAGGAGGGAGGGGAAAAAAAGTTTCACGACAGATGAGAAACAGAAAACAATGCCAGAAACTATATAAAACAATTCAGTCAGGCAAAATTAAGACAATGCACAACTCTGAAAGGTTAAAATGCCAAGAAATATACTTATCAATCAGCGATATATTTACAGATTGTTTGAGAAATCACACACCAGCCAGACACCAGGAGTTTCCAACAGTGGAATCAAAGGTAGAATCAAACAAGCCCAGCAAAAGTCAATGTGTGCACCCTACCTCTCGAGGAGAGACACCCCAAATTTCTTTATGTCTCAGAAAGATGTCCAACCTAGTAATGCTTTTTGCTTCTAAATATATTTGCCAATTTTCACAACGTACTGAAAAGTTCTAATTTTGTTGCCTGTGCCAGTTTATCAGTTTAGCAACCTACCCTGCACTACCCAGAGCCTCCACTTAAACTGTGCAACCTCAAAATGTCTACAGGGTTTGTGCCTGATACCTAGAGATCAGACACTGACTCTCTTACACATGGATGGCCCTTCTAAAGAGCCCGGTAATTTTAGGCCCATCAGCCTCACCAGCCTTATAAACCAGGCCAAGGAACATTGTAGTAAAATTCCTTTATGAAGACATAAGCAACTTAATTGAACTAGACCCCAGTTTAGTTTTGTGAAAGACAGGTCCTGCCTGCTGACCCCAAGCAGCTTCTTTGAAAGAGTTACAGGCTGTGGACAGCAGTCATTCTACATGCACTGCTTATTTTGACCTGCCAAAGGAATCCGATACTATTCCCCATACTGAAGTTATTAAAAAGATTAGACAAGCTTAAATGGATTGAAAACTGGCTATCCTACAAATCCCAGGATCCCAGGATGCGAAAGTTACTGGTACACACACTGAATGTAAAATTATAATCAGTCAAGTGCCAAAGGAAACCATGCTAGGGCCTCTTTTGATTGGCATTTATTTTCCAGACATCCAAGTTAACGTCTCCCATGTGTGGTTGACGAAGTTTGCTGATGACTGCAAGTTTGGTACTGCCAACCGCTCAATCCACCAATACGAAACTGCTTCAGCAATAGCTGGAATAAGCACATAACTTGGTGTACTGAAAATGGTCTAAAGCTAAATGCAAAAAAAGTGCAGCATAGAAACATTTAGCAAAAAAGCTGCTCCCACCTTGGACATTATAAATAGTGCTCCTCTTCAGGAAGAAATGGTCATAAGAGACTTTGGTACTTTCGTGGACAACTCACTCACTCAGTTATCACGTTTCCAACTGAATCAGGAAATCCCTCTATTTGGTCTAGTTAATTACCAACAGATTATTGCAAATAGGAGCTGTCATAGAATCTCACACTAACACAAATGTTCTCCAGGTAGGCCTGACACAGACAAACAACTGGTGTCAGAGCCACAGACTAAAACTAAATGCCAAGAAATGCATAATAGTATCCTTTGGGAAGTCATCCACCCCTGGTAACTATCATATTGACAACACACCCCTTAGAGTTGACCCAGCAGACACGGACTCAGGGACACACAGACAGTAATCTAGCCTTTGATCATCACATGTCTAAAGTGGTGCGGAAGCAATTCTATGATGCGCAAATTATAAAAAAGGTATGGCATCCAAGTCCAAGGAAGTCATTGTTCCACTGTATTCGGCATTCATCAGACCTATCATGGAGTACAATGCCCCCTTTGGTATGTACCTAAAAAGGCATATCCAACAACTGGAACATCCACAGAGGTTTCTCACTAAAAGACTACAGGGTGCAAGTAATATGTCCTATGCAGACCGCCTCAAGGCCCTATCCCTGTATTCGGTCTCCTACAGGCTTTTCAGGAGAGATCTATGCCTAGCATCCAGCGCATTGTCAGACCCCACTCTAATGGACCTCCTGCATATCCACAAAAGAATGCCAAAATTACCCATTCTAAAGACTTAAACCTTGCCTGTGACCTGCTGGAGATAGGTATGTATCCAAGAGACTACCCAGTCTATGGAACAGGCTCCTCATCCATGTGAAGCAGGGTGCCTCCCTAAACCCAATTCAAGTGCAACCTGGACAACTGGATGGGAAACCGAAAATTCATCCCTGGTTTGGCACCTATGTCTCTAATGCAAACAGGTAACCTGTAAATGGTTCATCCCCCAGGCCCATGCTTACACTTATCAAGGGTATCAGAACTTGTCAGAGATTTGGGTTGCATAGTTAGGCTTAAAAAGGCCCTTGTCGTTAGCCTAGTAAACACCTATGAACTAAGGGGATGGCAGCCACCATAGATCTTAAAGCCTGAAATATCACCCTTGCCTGTGGGAAACACCGATTTAAGACGGCTCGAACATGATCTCTCAAGGTCTGAATGCGATGAATGGGAAGAGCAGCAATCTGGTTCAAAGTGTCCAAGGTAGCTCCAATGAATTCTGAACCAGGGATGGGTTCAACTTGTCAGGTTTATGGTGATCCCCAGATGACTGGCAAGGTTGAAGAAGTAATCCCTGCCCTGGAGTAGTTGATGCCTGGTTGAAGCAGTGAAGAGCCAATCAACCAGATACAGAAACATCCACAATTCTTGCAGCCTCAGGTGAGCCGTGACTACTGCCATACATTTGGTAAACACCCTGGGGGCTCTGGTGAGTCCAAAGGGCAGAAATCTGAATTGAAAATGACTAGCTTGCAGCTGGAAGCACAGATGACTTCTGGAGCATATCTCTATTTTGATGTGACAGTATGTATTCTTTAAGTCCAATAAGCACATCCAATCATCCTTCCACAACAGCGGTATAATGGACTGAACAGTCACCATTCAGAACCTCGCCTTCTTTACCATCAAATTAAATTTGCTTGGATTCAAAATGGATCACAGGTCCCAGTTTTTCTTTCGCACTAAAAGAAGCGAGAGTAATTTCTGAATCCTCTGTTAGTTCAGGACCTCTTCTTGGATGACTTTTGCAGAAGATTTAGAATTTCTGCTACTGCAAACTCCCTCTGACTGGGTGGAACATCGGGGAGTCTCTTTGATCGCTCTGGTGGAGGAAGGAGAAAGGGAATATAATCACTTCTGGATATAATCTTTAGCACCCATTTATTTTGCTTTGCATGGGTCCAGGTGGCAGGGAGAAAAACGAACCCCAACTGTCTCCACAGATGAGCAGTCAGGCAGCGCTGATAAGGTCCATCAGAGAAAGGCTCCCCAAAGCCTTGATTCTGCAGACCCCCTTTGCCCCTGGGGTGGCCACCTCCCACTAAAACTTCCTCCTGTGCCTCTAGAGGAAGAATCCCCGTACTGATCTTGGGAAGACCCCCAGAGATTTTCAAAACCATTTTTTTCCCCGTTGTGCTGGTTTCTAGAAAAGGTGTGCGAAGGAGTTGAAAAAAATGACCCCAATGGCAGATAAAGTCTTCCCCTCGTGCTCACTTTGGGTTAGGGTCTGTTTGCCCAATGAACCGAAAAGGGAGGATCCATCAAATGGGGCATTAACAAAGGACACCTTAAAGGTTCTGTGAAATCACAAAGCCTCATCTAGGCAAGTCTCCAAATAGCAATGCCTGAGCCAGCTGCCCATGAGGCACCCTCTGTAGAGTGGGAGATAAGCTTCATGGAAGAATTGGACAAGGACAAAAGAGTTGTCAGTCCTGGGGGGGATAGACCTTTCTGAAGTCTTCCGCCGCCATGATCTCTGCCAGAGAGTCTGACAGCTCCTTTACCACTCAAGGGAGTACAGAAAAAAATACAAAAAATACTAGCTATAAGTACATATAAAAATTCGAACAACCGTCCTTTGTTTTTTGTAATTAATGCCAACAAAGATGCACAAAAAAAAGACAACAGCTGGAAGAGTAGACCTTAAAACCAATGGCTAAATGGAAAGTATGGCAAAAACAAACTGCCGATCTAATGGGAGAAGGAAGGAATCTACAGCTACACACAACGGAAGGGGAGGAAAGTAACAAAAACATGCAATGAACTGAGAGGAAAACCCCAGGAGGAGGACATAGAAATCCTACTGGAAAACTTTCCAAAGGCTCAAGACTCAGCAATCACGTCCAACACTTCTGAGCAGCAAATGATATCTGAGGGAGTTAGTCAGGTGATGGTGCATTATGGGAAATGGGAGGAGCTCGAGACTTGGATGCTAGTCTGAAAAAATGAAGCAGAGTCGATCCGTAATACAAATGTGAGAAGGAATGAGAGAGACATCAGATCTTTTATTTACTTATAGCTTAAAAAAAAGTGTATATGGCCAGGCATCTTATTGTCCCAAGGATTGCTTTTTTTTTTCTTCCCCCCCAATAAATATCTTTATTAAATTATCACGTATGACATGGGCAATCTTACATTTATATAAATGAAAAACACCGACACCACTTTAGTTGCAAACATTAAACATCACAGACACCATTGAAACAACTGTAGTTGCAAACATTATACATCACTTATAATCTATCCAGTCATTGTCAATTAAGCATTATACTGCTCATTCAAATCCTGCCTCTTAAACCATGTTCCTTCTCTGCATATATTGTTCTCACAACTCCCATTTTTTTTCTATGTAGTTTGCACCTTTCCTTTTTGAAAAATCCCAATTCTAGCCGTTTTATCTCTGTTACTATATTCATTCCTTCTAGTAAAGTTGGTCTAGACCGATTTCCATTTTCTAGTAATTGCTTTTTTGACAAGCACCGTAATTAGATTCAGCAAGGCTTTACTATGTCTAGGCAATTCCAATTATGTATTATAGCTCAAAAAATCATCTCCCCAGACAATCCAATCCACTCACCCAGTATCTCCAACAGAGCAGTTCGCAGGGAATCCCTATAGTCAGCCAGCTCATTACACTCCCAACAAAAATGTATCCAGCCACCCCTTTCTTGCCCGTCACACCTCCAACATTTACTATCCACCTGAGGAAAAATTCTTTGGACTCTACTCTGGGTATAAAAATACTTATGTAAACAATTCCAGGCAAAGATCCTAAATCTTCTATTGGAGATATACATACAGAGGATATAAAAAGTGTATACACCCCTTTTAAAATGTCAGGGTTTTGTGATATAAAAAAATAAGACCACAATAAATCTTTTCAAAACTTTTCCCACTTTTAATGTGACCTAAAACTTGTACAATTTAATTGAAAAACAAACAAATCTGTTAGGGGAAAAAATATAAAACGTACAGTAAGATGGTTACACAAGTGTGCACACCTTTAAACTAATACTTTGTTGAAGCACCTTTTGATTTAATTACAGCATTCAGTCTTCTTGGGTACACATCTCCCATCTATTAAACAGGCTGATTAACAGCAAACAAAGTTGATCTGTCCTAGTAGAATATTCCTGACATTTACTCAGCTGCCTGCTACAGCAAAAGCCATGGTTAGCAGAGAGCTTACAAAGCATCAAGGGGATCTTACTGTTGAAAGGTATCAGTCAGGAGAAGGGTACAAAAAAAATGTCAACAGCATTGGATATACCATGGAACACAGTGAAAACAGACATCAAAAAGTGGAGAAAATATGGGACAACAGTGACGTTGCAAAGAACTGGACGTCCCTCCAAAATTGATGAAAAGACCAGACGAAAATTGGTCAGGGAAGCTGCCAAGAGACATACAACAACACTGAAGGAGCTAGAGGAATTTCTGGCAAGCACTGGTTGTGTACTACATGTGACAACAATCTCTCGCATTCTCCATATATCTGGACTATGGGGTAGGGTTGCAAGATGGAAGACTCCCAAAAGCATGTGGGAAATGTGTTATGGTCTGATGAGACCAAGGTTGAACTTTCTGGCCACGATTCCAAAAGGTACGTTTGGCATAAAAACAGCACTTTGCATCACCAAAAGAACACCATCCCCACAGTGAAACATAGTGGTGGCAGTATCATACTTTGGGGTTGCTTTTGTTCAGCTAGAACTGGGGCTTTAGTCAAGGTGGAGGGAATTATAAACAGTTCCAAATACCAGTCACTTTTGGCCCAAAACCTTCAGGCATCTACTAGAAAGCTGAAGATGAAGAGGAATTTCACCTTTCAACACGACAATGACCCCCAAGCATACCTTCACATAAACAAAAGAACAGCTTCACCAGAAGAAAATTAAAGTATTGCAATGCCCAGCCAGAGCCCAGACCTAAATCCAATAGAAAATCTTTGGGGTGACCTGAAGCACGATGTGCACAAGAGATGCCCTCTCAATCTGACAGATTTGGAGCTCTTTAGCAAGGAAGAGTGGGCAAATACTGCCAACTCAAGATGTGCCAGGCTGATAGACTCCTATCCAAGATGACTCAATGCTGGAATTAAATCAAAAGGTGCTTCAAAGTATTAGTTTAAGGGTGTGCACAATTATGTAACCAGCTTATTGTACTTTTTTTTTTTTTTATTTCTCCCATAACAGATTTATTTTTTAAATTGAATTGTATAGGTTATAGGTCACATTAAAGGTGGGAAAAGTTTTGAAATGATTTACTGTGGTCTCAGTTTTTATATCACAAAAACCTGGCATTTTAACAGGGGTGAGTACACTTTTTGTATCCACTGTATACCCCCACCCCCCATTGTCTCTCTGAATTGCTTATCCAGTCTCTCTTCCCAACCCTTTCCAAGCTCCTCTGATTATTATAATTATCATGCAATGTTTTAAATGCTCTATTAATTATTCCTTTTTTAACGGCAGCTTCTTTTCAAGATTCTATTAAAAACTCTACCAGTGCTGGTCTTTCATTTAGGACCCCCCCCATTTCTTTCTCTTTGCTTATACTTTGATATCAATCCTTGATAGGGAAGGCAATCTCTAACCTGCAGTCCAAACAAATTCTTGGCCTCTTCCCATTCTATTAACTTTACCCTTCTAGTTATTTGCTCCTAATATCTTGGTTCCTTTGTCAGTTTTCTCCAATAAATTCCAGCCCCCCTCTTGCCTATTATCTGTATCCCTAACCACAATCATCCCTATAGACAATCTCTTTTCTCCATTCTCGTGCTGGTTTAGTTCTTAGAATACTCCCTGCTATTTTATGAATATAATACTCTGTGCTCTCCTTAAGAGTCTGCATCCAAAATCCCAGTCTCTCATTATTTCTTGAACCCCCCCCCCCGTTTCATCATCATCCCTTTCCACTTTGAATTATAGTTTTCTGGTTGTGCCCATGACTACTTCCTTAGTATTACTCCTCAGGAGTACGCAGTTTGATCCAAGGACACTTTCTGTCATAACCCTAGCCAAAAACAAAACATTGAAGGCTTTAGTAGATAAAGCATTAAAGATTCTACGGTACAAATACCTGAAAACAAAACACATATTACAGGTAGAATGCAATACTATTACAATGACGCATCCGTGTAAGATACGGTTAGAAATGCACACGTTTACAGTGCCAATTCCTAGGTACATCAAGAAAGCCTCCAACTGGGCAGCGTGCATTTGTTATCCCTTAAACTCAAAAATTATGCAATTTATTTTCTGCATGACCTAACCTCACCTCCTGTACTGGTGGGGGGGGGGGGGCGGAATGAGTGACTTGAGTCACTGCTGTGGCCAACAAATCACCTTCTTCTGAGCACACCCTTCCACATTTTCTCTGAAGGCCTCCACCACCCACTGGTTGGCTTGGTGAGTTCAACATCCAATTCCTGGTCACTCCTCTGCATCACCACTCTCCTCAGAGGGATAGTGGCAGTATATGCATCTGGCTCCACCTCTCCCTTCCTCCAAGACTTGACGCCTACCCATCTTCCCTACCAACACCATCCAGCAACCAAACTGCTATTCAAACTCTAGTCGCGTAGCTGTAGTCATGGTTTTATCCCTCTATTCCACTACAGGTGGCTTACACTTCACCGGAAATTACTGCACTTTATGCTCTGCATTTCATTTTCCAGTGTTCATGACTGATCATCAGTTATGACCTTCACTTAAACTTAGGCATTTTTTTTTCAAATTACACCTTTTGCTACATCATATTTCTGCTTGAACTTTATGCCTATTGCAATGACCAATCCCCCCCTCCCCCAGTTATCCTACTGTACATTCATATGTTGTCAGCTCATGTTTCTTGTTTCATTCCCAGGTCCCCCCTGAAAATGGCCAACTCAGCAACTGAGCAATTATTCCGCTTCAGGTCATCTAGATCACAGGGCTTTATAAGCCCCATGACACAAACCCAGCTATCTATTGCTTTAATTTTATGTGAATGGGAAATCTAAACCATTTAGAAAGGAATGATTTTCTGAAGGCAGGCCTTTTAAGATTTTTCATTTATTTTGATTTATTTTTAAAATACATCCTCTGCAGGAGAAAGTTTGGATTGTTACAGAACTATCTGCAAATATATGGAGCTGAGTATATTTTTCTGTATTATTCTGTATTATAGAACAGTATATATTTTTTGGCTTTATAATTTGCACATTCCTCACATCTGTGTTGAAACTGTTCCCCCCTGCCAGTTCTTGGTTGTAGTTTAAATTTGGTGGCTTTTGCAGTGCCCGCACCACTCTAGATTTGATCTAAGACACTCCCCCCAGGCCCATCTCTTTACCGCATTCTACCTAATTAACCCTTTCTGCACTTGCTTTTAGTCCTTTTTAATTTAATTACATTTTTTCAAACTTTGTGTGGACTAATATTGCTACATATTCAAGTGTGCCAGCTTGCACTGCATGAGAATTGTATTTATTACTGCTTTTGCTACTTTTCTGAAAAAAAAAAAAATTCATCTGCTTTTATTGTACTTGTGTTTCTTCCTACTTTATTTTGCTTTTGCGTCATCTTAAAAGTACTCAATTGTATTTATTACTGCTTGGTGTAACTCATTCTAAGCCTTTTAGTTTCAACACTTGGGCTTCAGACTAGTTGTTTTACATTGAGAGGGTTTGTGGTCTGCACTGTAGTGGCAGAACAGGTAGCTTACATCCTTCTAAGTTGGGAACTGCTGATTGAGGGCTCAGTGTCTGTTATTCTAAAAGTGTATTAATTCTGGTTTAAGCACTTGGGCTTTCAGGCCAGTTATTTTACATTAAGAGGGTTCGTGGTCTGCACTCTTGTGGGAGGAGAGGCTGGACTCTGCCCTTCTGAGCTGGGAATTTCTGGTTAAAGGCTTATAGTGCATGCATATCTGAACTGCTTCTTACTGAAATTGGTACACCTTGTTTGCTGTAGCATAGACTAGATCCAGGCCTGCTGAATCTAGCTTTGTTTGTATAACTTGAGCACTAATCCAGGCATTCTTTAAAGTATTCAATTGTATTTATTACTGCTTGGTAGTAACTTGATTAAAGTGTAGCTATCATTCTAAGTCTTTTGGATTAAGCACTTGGGCTTCAGACCAGTTGTTTTACATTAGGAAGGCTTGTGGCATGCACTGTGGTGGCAGGATAGGTAGCTTTCATCCTTCTAAGTTGGGAACTGCTGATTGAGAGCTCAGTGTCTGTTATTCCTAAAGTGTATTAGTTCTGGTTTATGCACTTGGGCTTCAGGCCAGTTATTTTACATTAAGAAGGTTCGTGGTCTGCACTCTTGTGGGAGGAGAGGCTGGACTCTGCACTTCTGAGCTGGGAATTTCTGGTTAAAGGTTTATAGTGCCTGCATATCTGAACTGTTTCTTACTGAAATTGGTACAATTTGTTTGCTGTAGCATAGACTAGATCCAGGCCTGCTGAATCTAGCTTTGTTTGTATGCTTGTTGTTTGTTTGCTTGTTATTTCCCTGGAACGCTAATTCCACCTAAAACGCGGCTTCTCAGAGCTTCTGTGGATCCATAGTGATATCTGCATTGCTTACAGTACTTATTTCCTTGTTTCACTTGAAAGAAAGTTACTGTTTGTCGTTTTTGCATTTAAGTTACCTGTAACACATTGCACTTAAGTTACCTGGCACTTGCTCACTAAAGCAATTATATAAGTCAGCACTAAAAATTAAAAGCACTACACCCTCACTCCCCATTGGCCCTTGTTTTCAATTATAAAGAAATCCCCAATATTATTCTAGCATGTCCAAAGGTCAGTTGTCAATCTCCTCTCCGGTCCAGCTGGTGAATCTGGGAATCTTGAGGCAAGGTTACAACTGCCTCATGTACACAGACAACCCTCTCCTCCTCCCAACAAATTTCAACACATGTGAGAGATACAATCATATAGCCAAACTGGAGTCTAAGCTCTCTCAACTCAGTAACCAGTCAGGAGGAAAAGGAAACCACACTCACTACAATTCCAGTCTCACATAGACCTACCACGACAGCAAACCAAACGCATAATCACACAAAAACATACTCGGACGCTCTAAATAAAGATCTGCCTAAGCAGCAGAGACCTCCAAAGCAGACACCCAAGCAACCGCTACCCCAAAACAAAACACGTGCAACACATATCTCACAAAGCCAGTGTGCCGAACAGTCACAGCCCTTAAGGCTAAACAACACACCTGATACACTTGTAATAGGTGACTCTATAGTCAGGCACACTGACGTCCCGCTCACCAAGCTGAACAAGAAGGTCACAGTGAGCAACCTGTCAGGCGCTAGGATCTGCCACATAACACAAGCACTCAAGTCACTCCAAGGCAAGTACAAATATGACTCAGTCATTGTCCATGCTGGTGTGAATGACCTGAGACGTACCTCCCTGGACTACATGAAAAGAGACAGAGGAGCTCTCTGAGCATGTAGCCCAGGCCGGTATGACCCTGACCTTGAGTAGCATCTTACCCTCACCAAGAATGATGCCACAATATGAAGACAAGGTGATTAATTTCAACAATTGGCTTAAGTAGTGGTGTCATTCAAAGGGGATCCAGTGCCTGTCAGCCTAGGATGATATGCTCGACAAGCCACGATGCTTCTCTAGGGACGGCTTGCACCTGTCACCCCTGGGCTTTTGGATATTGGCAAAGGCTCTTGCTACCCCCATAGTGCCTTTTTTAGGCAAGGCTCAAAAGACAAACCCACCTCCACAGGTATCACAAGGGATAAGAAACTAAGAGTAATGCTACTCAACGCCAGAAGTCTAAACCTCAAGATGCACGCACTTGAAACTCTCCTTAGCATGGAGAACATCGATATCTGTGCAGTAACAGAAACCTGGTTCAGGGCTCCCGAGAGCACCCCAGCACTACCAGGTTATACCTCATACCATGCTTTTCGGCCCCAAAACTTGGACCGAACCACAAAAGGAGGGAGTATCGATATTCATCAAAGATACCCACACCTCCAGATTGGTGGCAAAGCACGAAGCATCAGAGACTATCCATGTGCAACTAACAGTGGGTAAAACTGCCTTCCAGTTTATAGCCTGCTACAGACCACCCTCCCAAACCCAGGAACCCCTCTCGGCCTTCCTGAGAACACTGGAAAATATGAAGGTCTCTCCAAACACCATTATATTGGGCGACTTCAACTACCCAAACATAGACTGGGAGCATTACTCTAGCTCCAACACCCTAGCCCAAAGGTTCCTAGAATTCATAAACTCAAATGCTATGGAACAACTTGTTACCACTCCCACAAGAGGGGAAAACATACTGGACCTGATCATCACCAACATGGGGACTCTATGCTCAAGACCAGAAGTGTATCCCTCACTGGTAAGATCAGACCATAAACAGATCTCACTGGATATTCACATCCCGACCCCACCCCCTGCCCAGAAAACCACAGTGAAAAACTTCTCTAAAGCAAATTTCACACTCCTCAAAACCGAGGTGGAATCCTTCAAAGCCCCCGGGCCTGTGGAAAATATGGCCCAGACCGCAGAATCCTTTATAAATGCATTCTATGAACACCTTCAGGAATGCATGGATCATGCAATCCCAAATAAAACCAAGACCCAATCCTCCAAAGGCAGACGTCCTGTCTGGTGGACCCCAGCCATAAACAAACTATACAATAGAAGGAGGAAGCTACTACATGATAGAGCAAAATCCCCAAAAGGGAACGCATCTCTGATCAGTATTAGCAAAAAACTAAGGGCACTCGTAAAATCGTCTAAGGCCAGCTTCGAGAGAACAATTGCACAGGACACTAAGGATAATCACAAGGCTTTCTTTAGTTATGTTAGGAACCTGGGTGGGAATTCCCAGATATGCTCAGAATTAGTCCAAAATGACAAAAAAATACACCGAACCCACAGACATTGCCAACATCCTAGCTGACAGGTCCAGCGCAAACTCCAGCCCCCCCCCCCTCCCCACCAAAAGGGCAAATATCTATCCCAGCAGAGTGCTGCCCCCCTGACATCTCAGATGCTCAGGTAAGAGCCGCCCTCTCCAAAGCAAAAAACACAGCATCAATGGGACCAGACGGTGTCCCGGGCTGCGTCCTACATGAACTCCAAGAAGAGCTAAACCCAAACATAAAACTACTGTTCAATCTCAGCCTTACTACAGGATATGTACCCAAAGAGTGGCGTACAGCAACAGTGGTCCCTCTCCACAAAGGTGGTGCCTCAACGGACCCTGGAAACTATCGCCCCATAAGCCTTGACTAGCTTGGTCTGCAAAGCTATGGAAAGGATCATCATGGACCTCAAATAAAGATATTGGGGACCTACAGACACTGGATCCTACCCAGTTCGGCTTTAAGGGCAGATCCTGCCTCTTAAACCTGGTCGACTTCTTTGAAACAGTCACCAAGGCCATTGACGAAGGGAAGGTGGTCCACACAGCCTACCTGGACCTCGCAAAAGCCTTTGATACAATACTCCACTAGGGCATTATAGATAAGCTCACCAGCTTAAATATAAACCCCTATGTCACTAGATGGGTTGCAAACTGGCTCAAGGACAGAACCCACATGGTTAAAATTGCTGGAGCCATGTCAGACTCCAAACCAGTTACAAGTGGCGTCCCACAAGGTTCAGTCCTGGGACCGCTCTTGTTCGGTATATATTTCTCGGAGGTACTGGCCAACACAGGACGACTGTGGCTGACCAAGTTCGCAGATGACTGCAAACTGGGCGCCATAATCCACTCTCCAGCTGACACAAGCATCCTCCAAAAGTGCCTCATAGAAACAGACAACTGGTGCCAGAGCCATGGCCTCAAGCTAAACGCCAAAAAGTGTATAGTCATCCCCTTTGGCAAAAACAAAGTGCCCACAAATTACCACATAGGTGGTAATCCATTAAGTACAGAAGAAGTAATTAGGGACCTGGGGACCCAAGTTGATAGCAATCTCTCATTTGACAACCACGTGGCCAAAGTGGTTAGAAAAACATTTTATATAGCCCACCTAATCATGAAGGGATTCATATCTAGATTAGGGGAGGTCATTGTGCCTCTTTACTCATCCCTCATCAGGCCCATAATTGAGTACAATGCCCCTTTTGGGATGTACCTTACCAAACACCTGCAGCAACTGGAAAGACCCCAAAAGTACCTCACCAAGAGGATCAAAGGGCTCAAACAGATGCCATATGCTGCCCGGTTAAAGAAAGTCCAGCTCTACTCAGTGGCATACCACCTGCTCAGAGGCGACCTGTGCCTGACGTATAAAGCCATGTCCAACCCGGAATTAAGGGACATGCTGCACCTCAAAAAATCTAAATCCCATCGAGCTACGCGCTTGAGAGACTTGAACCTCAGCACTGAAATAAATAGGACATGCTGGAGGGACAGATTCATAACCCAGAGGCTCCCTTCACTCTGGAATAAAATCCCAGTCCAGGTTAGGCAGAGTCCCTCATTGACTCTCTTCAAGAGGAATCTTGATGAGTGGATGGGAGATCGTAGGTTTACCCCGGGTATCACTTCTGTGTCACTGTTAGACAGAGGCACAGTATATTAACCTCGAAAAAGGGCATAGCAAAATTAATTTAAAATGGGTGGTGAAAGCCAAACATACTCTGGCTAGGCGTATAAATGCCCTAGAGCAGATAGCCTAGTATGAACCTATGAACATATTTCAAAGAATCAGAATGAGAAATCAGTGCTATAGCTGTACAATTTGGTTAAGAGGCAAGTCACAGGTTGAGCCAGGAACACCTATGTAGATGAAGAAACTATGGAAATCCTGCCCAGAAAGGAGCCATGCAAGAAAATAAATACTTTCTCTTTTTACCTTTAGCAATGACTTAAAGTCTAGAAGTGCTGGGAGGGAAAGTATGCACTAACCCCTACCACAATGATGAAAACAGCATTGATCATATATGCCTACTTGAGAAGCCTAAAGCAAAAATAGTGGAAAATGTCAATTCAATATAGAGACAAAAGATCCATTTAAGGATTACAATGTCCATCTGTTACCACAAGAAAGACCTAGTCCAGCTTCCACTTAAAGATGCATACCTCTCTGACTTGTGCCTATCAGTGTTTCCTCCAAATTGGAATGTAGAAGCCCTAAGTTCAAAAGGATTGCATGTTCCCATAGCATCAACTCTGGATACTGTGTCAAGCTTACAGTACCTGGCAAAGGTACTTTATAAAGAACATGAGACTGCTGCCCAAGTATCACCCAGTAACACACTGCTCAGGAAGGCTGCCTACATAGCCACTGCCTTCATAGAACAAGCCTTGGACATTCTTGGTAAGGATTTTCCAAATTTAGTACAGCAAATCTTAATGCAGCTGGTTGACCATTTTTAGAATGCAGCCTTGAACACTTCAGTTCCCAGACATTAAAAGGAAAAGGTCACAAACAGCTAGATATGCATGTGGGCAGACTTTTTTTCAGGACAGACAAAATATTAACTGCGCCTGTAAGCATCAGTGAAATAGTAGGTATTCACCCTTGTTGGAAGATGTAGGAAAGAAATCTGAGAAGTTGACAGTTTTAAATCAGGTGTGCGTCAGTGGCCATTTTGGGCATAATACTTGGTTTGAATAAAGGACAAACTTTCTGTGTAAAAAATGCAATGCACTGGCTTAGCTGAAAGGATGATTAACTAGGAAGAGAGTCACCCATGATAGACATTTTAAAATCTGTCAAGACATCTAGTTCAAAGGGCAGCAGTATTTGCTTTTCCAGTACAAAGTAAAAAGCACCATGATAGGATTGGGCCCCAAATCAAGGGCCCAAGATGTAAAGATCCTTTCAGGAAAGCTTTACATACTTGATATCCCAAGTGAAACCTGGAGACTGCTGCCAGTTACATCTTTATGGATGAGAAACAGAAACTCACAAACAGTTCTGAAAGTACCACTGGAGTACATAAAGTAAATAACAGACCTTTAGACTCAGTACAGTTAGTGAACTGCAACCACTAGTCTACATAAGTCATTCTAATAGAGTCTCCTGGGAAGATGTCAGATTGACCTGTGGAGCTCCTCAGTGGAACTCCAAACTGCTGGCCATTAGTGAACCTGGAGAAGGCAAGTACTTAAGCTTCAGGAAATAAATGGCTAAGTGAGGCCTGCCTGATGGGTTAGTCAGCAAAATACAGAATGGAATCCAGTAATGTTGCCCACCTACTAGGTGACAATGTAAGAGGACAGAGATCCAGCCAATAACTGCTAGGAGAATCATCCTGGTCTGATGTCATCCAGCCTTTAAAAAGAATCTAGTCATGTGGGTTTTCCCTTGGTGCTCCGGTTTCCTCACACATTCAAAGACGTGTCTTAAGTGTACTGGGGAGATGGAATTGTCTGTAGTTGTGAGGTTATGCACATTTGATACAGAAGTGTGATCTGGCAACAAACATCGTTTCCTCCTTTGCCCTGAAAGCTTAGTAGACACCAGGGACTTGTCCGTGGAATAACTCTAGGAGTCAGATATTACTTGTAAGAGGGCAAGCAAGCAAGTCTCCAAAATAAAAGGGGTTGGGAAGGGGGCAGAGAGATCAGATGGCCAAAGTTCTGCACCACAGTATCCCCGGGTTGACTGCTGAAAGATCGGAACCAGGAGAAGCAAAGGGACATTTTATAACTGACAGAGATGTTAATAGGTGGCAAGTCAGTATCATTTACAAGCAGAAAATTTTCTTGGCCTTATCCTGCTAACAGACCATTTATCAGTGAACACTAGGAACCAGCTCAGCCAGCCTGCCAGGGAATTAGATTCACCTGGGATGAGCACTGTTACAAGAAAATGACTGGACAATGTCACTTACCGCTACAGTCTTGTAGTTATATGCCACAGTACAGAGTGGACAAACAGAGAGCCCCTACTCTGTTGTTTTTGTAGAAGATCATAGCCATGTTGCATCAACTGCAACGAATGACCCTTTGAAGCAAGATACATTGAAATACCATTAGTGTAAGGCAAACCACTCTCATTTACAGCACACTGATGAGGACATTCACATTTTGTTGGGTCAGCTACCCTGGATTGCCTGGCAACTGAGACGCCTCCCCACTCATGTGCAGAAGCTTTCATTTTTACTATGATTACTAGTGAGGTATAATTACAAAAGGGCTGACTAGAGAGACATTTCCTATCTCCAACCAGCTATTCATGCGGAATTTGAATGATCTGGAAGTTCTCACTGAATACTACAGTAGATTGCTGTATTACTACTGCATTCAGACCATCCACTTAACACTTGTGAAACCTGGCATACAATAAAGGAAGCTGAGAAACCCAAGACTCTTGAGAAAGGACCCTACTGGTATAGACAATGATGTGATGACCCAAACTCTGACTTGGGATAGCTGGAATTCCATCCAACCTGTATCCGAAATGTTCAGCAAACAGAAGTGCCCAAGATGAACCCAATTTAGGTTAATGCATTAGGCTGGAAGGACAGGCCTCACCAAGTTCAAACCAATCCCAGAGATTTGGGCAATCTGAGGAGAGTTTCCCAGTTGCTTGAAAAACTGGCCAAAACTTCAGTATTCCTCACTATTACATCTTCACTATTTTTACAAAACAACCTCCGTAGTGCTATCCCACTGGCTTCAACTATCTAATATGCAGATGACACAACACTTATATGTGCCACTAATAACCTGCAACACACCTCCATCATATAACCCAAAAATCATTCTCAGATACACAGCTATGGCTCTCTAATCTTCAGCTCATACTCAACCCCAATAAAACAAAACTCATGATCTTCCAACCCACAAGATCCCCCCAGCACCATCTACAGTACAGCTAGGAATACTACTAAAATTAATGCCGATTCACAAACAAAACTACTAGATGTAACAATAGATAACCTAAGACTTGACCTACATATAGCACAAACAATTAAGAAAGTCCACAAAAAATGGGTACTCTTTACAGAAATAAAAAGTATCTAACACCTCAAAGATTGCCATTGCTAGAACCCATCTATCAACACTTCTGTATGCTTCCCCAATTCTCACCAACCTTAATAAGACAGACATAATTAAGCTTGAAACATGCTACAATAAAATAGCTAAATTTGCAACTGGCTGCCCACATCATACCCATTACTGCCACTCCTCAAAAAACTCTCCTGGTTAAAACTCCCACAATTTCTATCCTATAACTAATTAACCTTAGCACACAAACTAGTATATCAACCTGAAAAATATCCTGCCCTTCTAAATAGTTTCCAGCCTCATACCACAAATCTAAGTGTTCGCTCAACAAATAAATCTCTACTACACATGCCCAAATCCACTAATATGGCAGGGGACTCACTATTTTCTCATTATGTAGCAACAAGGTGGAATTCACTACCTCAGCATAAGAACCAACATAAATACCAACCAATTCAAGAAGATTCTTAAAAATTACCTTAATGACACCTGGCTTTGTTCCTGTACTACTCCAGGCTAACTTAATAGCTTCTGGTCATAATTTTTCTTCTTCCCTGACCACCTCATAATCCATGCTCTCTCTCATGTCTACATAATCTCTAAACTCATCTTTTTCTATCAAATCTCCCTCTACAAACCCTTCCTCAGCTTACTTTAAGAAACTACATCTACACTACAATAAGGAAGTATATCAGATGATTGTATAATACAAATGTCCGCTATAATAGCATAGAATGTAATTTCCAGTGTACTGTAAATCTTGTATATATTTTTGTATAATTTCTTGTACAAGTTTTTGCATAATCTCTGTATGTGGAGCTTTTCTCTCCAGGCCTCTGCTGAAAAAAAGTGTACTCACCATAACATTCCATCTGAGTAGGTAACCTCATTTGTCAGCAACCTGTGGGTATCGGATCCGACCAGGATCCGATCCGGCAGCTTTCCAAGCTAGAGATCCGAGCTCCAAGCTCCTCCCCCTTACCCACAATACCCCACTACCTCCCTCCAGTCCTCAGATCGAGTTTGCCCAAATAGTAGACAACAGCAAGACAAACAAAACCTGAACATCCTAACTTGATACATACCAGGGGTGAATCATTCACTCATTCAGGTAACGAACTCCAGGTTGGGGGAAGGAGGGGGGGTTGGGACCTTAATTGGTACTAACCTCCTTGATTATGCCCCCTTTTGAACCGGCTGCATCCTGCTCCATTAAGTTTCTATCTTGGAAAACTCTCTTTCTGGTAGCTATTGCCTCAGCCAGACGTGTCTCGGAACTTCAGGCACTGAGTGTTCGTCCTCCGTACTTAGTTTTTCATAAGGACAGGGTTGCTCTGAGAACTAATCCCTCCTTCCTTCCAAAAGTCTGCTCTGAGAATAAGCTAAACCAATCTATAGACCTCCCTGTGTTTTTTCCTAACCACACCAACAAGGCAGAATACAAGTTACACCAACTGGATGTTCATTGACAATTGCGTTTTTTACCTGCATAGAACGAAGGATATAAGAAAGTCGGACCAACTTTTCCTTTCCTATGCTAGGGGAAAACAGGGTCTTCCAGTTTCCAAAGTGACTCTGTCCAGGTGGTTGTCTCACATTATTACCTTCATCTATCAACTAAGAAACAAAGAGTTGTCTATCAAACTGAAAGGTCATTCTACTAGGGCTGTGGGCACCTCTGTAGCCTTCCAGGCTAGGTTGCCCATGGACTACATCTGTGCCGATGCCACGTGGAAAATCCTCATACCTTTATTTCTCATTACAAGTTAGACATGGTCTCCAGGAGTAGAGCCAACTTTGGTTCCACTGTTCTGAAGAGTCTGTTCCAATGAGCCACCCAGGATCATAGGTGTTAGGGACACTTTCCCAACAAGCAAGAAATGAAGGCGAGATAAGCAACTTAACATAAAGAAGTTATGCACCCACCATAACGTTCCATGTTAGTTGTCTTCATCTCGCCTTCTTTCTTGAGTCCCCCCCTCCATCCCCCTGTCCTATTGGGCCGAGAGGAGTTCAGTTTTCACTGGCTGAGTGTTCCCTGGTCGTTTCCTCTACTGACTGAGTTTATGACAGGTGGGTTTAACCTTCTGCTTGGAAGGGTTTCATTCCATGGCTTAGGTTAGCTATTTCAAATGAGATCTAGGTAACTAGCGCTAGGCATCATGGGATAAGGGGTAGCCTCGAGCCAGTAAACAGCTCTCGAGCTATAGAAGATGGCTGAGTCGGAGCCGAGGATCGGCTCCGATCCCAACAAGTAAGAAAGAAGGCAAGATGAAGACAACTAACATTGAACGTTATGGTACGTACACAACTTCTTTTTCTGATGAGACACAAGTATATTTGCAAAAAGTATGATTTGTGAAATAGATAAAATAGTTTTAGGCTGAAGTACAGTTATCATTGCAGTTATTTACTCACTGACAGATGATACTCTGTGAAATATGGAAAAAGGCTTATTTACAAATGCCATGCCGTTTGACTTAAAAACAACCTTTAAGACTGTAGACCATCCAAGAGGGGGGCATCTATACTTTTGGGTAGGAACCAGCCCTTACCAGTTCAGTAATCTAACATTTGGCCTCTTCACAACCCTCAGGACATTCAGCATATGTGGTGGTAATCGTAGCTCACAAGTGACTAATGTGTGAATGTAATTACATACTTCGAAAACTGGATAGCTAATATTCCACTTTTATTTATTTATTTTACATTTGTTTACCGGGAAAGTCCGACTGGAAGAAGACCCAATCTGAAGTAGCTAACTTCATTTGATCAGCAACCTGTGGGTATCGGATCTGACCTGGATCAAAGCCGGCAGCTTTCAAAGCTAGAGATCTGAGCTCCATGCTCCTCCCCTTACCCATAACACCCGGCTACCTCACTCCAGTCCCCAGATCTAGTTTGCCGCGGCTTCTAGAAGCATGAGTGATAAGCTCCTGGCAATTTTGTGAGTTTTGGAAGAGGATTTTTCTCTGTATTTTCAGGCTAAATTGTGTGCGTGTGTGTGTTAGCCGACCCTTTAGTTAAATTAGTTTAATTTGGTTTAAGTAGTTGGTTAGACTTAGTGTTTTCCCTTCCCCTTATCTGTGTGTGAGGGTGTGTGTTTTGGGTTAGTCATGGCCGAAGGCCCTAAGGCCATTTTTTCCAAATGCTCCAAGTGTGGCCATAAGCTGTCCCCAGCCGATGGCCGCACTCAGTGCGTTCTTTGCCTCTGGGTTGCGCATCTATCAGGCTGCCAGATTTGTGCCGCCTTTAACCCCCGGGCTTTGAGGGACAGGAGGACCAAGTTAATCTTAGCAGGCCTTTTGCCCGGGGATTCTACTTCTTCCTCCTCTTCCTCAGTGGCACCAGCCGCCACTGCGGCTGTTCAGCCAATGGTTCCTGCTCCCCTAGCCAGGACTCAAACTCCCACTGTGTCCCAGGGAGAGAGGGACCCTAGAAAGAAAGAGAGGAGAGAGAAAGAGAGAAGGAGAAAGAGAAAGACAAGGACAGGTAGAGGCACAGGAGCCACAAATGGCGGGCCGATTCTGCCCCCTCGGCCCCGCCGGCTAAGCAGCTCTGTTCTCCCTTGAAGGTCTCCGGGTCTTCCCTCTCTCGGCTCCGTTCCCCACGTTTCTCTCCGGAGCCTGAAGAGGAGCCCCGGCCACCTTTGAGGTCGTCGAGGCGGCCTTCCCGGCCAGCCTCGGCGGCTTCTAGATCGACAAGAAGCCTTTCTGACACAGACATGGACCAGATGACGCGTCGCTTCCTTCAGGCCCAGATGCAGATGGGAGTGCTTTTGCCTCCCCTCCCCCTCGGGGGGGGGGAGCTCTGCCCCCTTCTTTGCCCCCATTGCTCCTTCTCCAGTCCGCTATCAGGTTTTGGAGCCATTGGATCCGGGTAGCTTCGGAGCCGGGGAGTCGGCGCCGATATTAATCGGTACTTCGCCGGCCTTAAACTCGAGTTTATCTGGTCTTTTTTTTTCGGATCTGAGCTCTCAGGGCCGTGAGCCGAGCCTCGGATCCGGAGGGGTGTGTCTTTGGCTCTGATGCGTTCGGAGCACACTTCTCTTTCGGATCCGATCGCTTCATCTCTGGCGCTGATCCACACATCGGATCCGAGGGGGCTGCTCTCGGACCCCAGGGAGAGTGGTTCACCCACGACATGGAGAGGGTCCTCTCGAGGGATTCGAGGCCCCAGGCTTGTGCTACGGATCCACCCGCCATTCCCACGCAGATGGGCCCGTCTTCCATCATCCGGCCCCAGGAACAGCCTGCGTCCACGTCCCAGATAGTTCCTGTAGAGGAACAAGACCCAGTTGGTGAGCCCTCCTCAGACAGCGCCCCCCAGGAGGTTCCTCACAAACGAAAGTGTAAAAGGAGGCACTTGGACTCCCCAGAGTCCCTCACGGAAGACATTGACTTGGAGGAAGGGGAAGGTTCCCCCAGGTCACACTCCCAAGGAGGAGGGGGATCTCTTACTGGGGCCTAAGGAGAGTAGTCCCCTCTGAGAAAGGCTTTACACAGCTTATGAGACATAATGTTTATATTGGAAAAACCAACATGAAAGTTAGAGATGGCCGCTAGTTGCACCCTGATTGTGGCAGAAGCGGTCCCAGAATGAAAAAGCTCTGTTCGGAACTCCAAGATTTCGTGAACTGGGGCTGAAAAGGGATCTATGTTCCTAGCCTCTGCCCAACAAGAGAAATGTTTCCATTTGCTAGCATAAGTTTTCCTAGTAGCGGATTTGAGAGAGGAGACAATAATCTCACGCACGGCTTGGGAAATGTTGGGAAGCCTGGCTAGGGTTGGAATTGGATCAACCAAGCAGTGAGCTGGAGTGTTTGTTGGGATTGATGCAGCTCTCCTGATTGATGAATCAGTAGGTCTGGAATAGGATCCAGAGTCCAGGGCTGCTTGAGGAGGTAACGGTGCAGGAACGGAAAACATATCTGTCGAGGCCAGTAGGGGAGAAAGAGGATCATTTTGCAACCCAACGGAATAGCTTTCTGTACGAGTTTGGGTATAAGAGGGAACGGAGGGAAGGCATAAAGAGGTCCCTGAGGCCAATCGTGGACTAGAGCGTCTCTGGGAGGGTGACCAGGAAGCGGTAAAAGGGAGAAGTAGTTGCTGCATTTGCTGTTGAATGGGGTGGCAAACAGATCGCAGCAAGGCTGTCCCCATTTGCGGAAGATCAGATTCGCAACGACCTGATTCAGAGACCACTCGTGAGGCATGAGAATAGCTCTGCTGAGCTTGTCCACTATGACGTTGGACTTCCCAGAGATGTGCATCGCAATCAGAAATCGTTGGGAGGCAATCGCCCACTGCCAGATTCTGAGAGCTTCTCGACATATGGGGTAGGATCGGTTCCGCCCTGCTTGTTGATGTACCACACCACTGACATGTTGTCCGTTTGAATTGCAATGGCCCCAGAAGGGAGAGAGTCCTGAAGGGCTTGCAACGCTAGGAGCACGGCTCTCATCTCAAAGACATTTATGTGCAGATGGTACCCATGAGGCTGCCAAGTGTCTTGGACTTTCCTGACCTGATAATGCCCCCCTCCACCCTATCAGCGAGACATCCATGGTCACTGTGGCAACCGGAGGGGGCTGTATGAATGGTCTGCCCTGAGACACTAGGGGGAGACCATCCACCAGGAAAGGTGCCTTTTGCATGTTTCTGTAATCATGATCATATGAGACATGGGGAGTTGTTGAAAGGACCACTGTGTGAAAAGAAGCCACTGTAGAATTCTCATGTGAAAACGGGCCAGAGGTATCAGAAGAATTGCCGCTGCCATAGAACCCAGAGTTTGAAGGACCAACCTGACTTGTACCCTTTTGCATTGCAGGAGGATATGAACTTGCTGCCGAATTGTGGCTACCCTGTCTGGCGGTAGCCTTGCGGACATGCTTCTTGTATCTGAATCTGCTCCTATGTAGGTAACAGATTGACAGGGTAACAAGGCAGATTTTTCGAAATTTATAGTAACGCCAAGCTGGGCACAGATTGAGATTGTATAGTCCCTGGCTTGAAGGAGTTCATGTCTGGTAGTAGCAGTAAGGAGCCAGTTGTCTAGATATGGAAACACCTGGAATCCTCAACGCCTTAGGTGAGCCGTGACTACTGCCATGCCTTTGGTGAACACCCTGGGGGCTGTGGTGAGACCAAAGGCAGAGCTCTGAACTGGTAATGACTGGCCCCCAGCCGGAAGTGAAGATATCTCCTGGAGCGCCTGTCCATCTTGATATGGTAGTACGCATCCTGAAGATCTATTGAGCACATCCAATTGTCCTGACCCAGAAAGGGTAGAATGGACTGTAGCATGACCATCCAAAACCTTGTTCTTTGAACAGACTTGTTTAGTCTGCTGAGATCCAATATTGGTCTCCAGTCCCCTGTCTTTTTTGGTACCAAAAAGAACCTTGAGTAAGTTCCGGATCTGTGTTGGTCTGCCAGGACTTCCTGGATGACTCTTTTTTTCTAGCAGTCTTGAAACGTCCATCACTGCTTGGGCCCTCAGATTGGGTGGAACATCTGGAAGGGATTTGCTTGATGGAAAGTGGGGTTGAAAGAAGGGAATTATGTAGCCTCCGGATAGGATTGAGTGTACCCATTTGTCTCGCGTTAGGTTTTGCCAGGCTTTTGGGTACAGTGAAAGTCTTCCCCCGACTGCCTCCAGAGGAGGGCAGCCGGGCAACCCTTCAGGGATGCTGGAAGGGCTTGTCAGAGAAGGATTCTATGCTGCCCTGGTTCTGCGGACCCCCTCTGCCACGAGGGCGGCGTCTGTTGTTGTTTCCTCCTCTGCCTCTGGAGGAAAAATCACTACGTGTGTCAGGCGAGGCTCCCTGGGATTTCCGGAACCACATTTTACCACTCTTCTGACCCTTGGGGTATGGTCTGGAAGGAGTGGAAAAACGGACTCCTACGGCAGAGAGAGTCTTGCCTTCCTGTTCACACCTAGTGAGTGTGTCTTTCACCTGTGGTCCAAAAAGAAAGGAACCGTCAAAGGGAGTGTTGGTGAACGACGCTCTAAAGGGTTCACCAAAATTACACAGCCACATCCATGCGCGTCTCCTGAGGGCCACGCCTGTACCTGCGGCTCTACTTGCACCATCGGCTGCATATGAAATGAGCCTCATGGAGGAGTTGACTACCGAATTTAGGGTCGCCAGCTGAGAAGCCAGTTTAGCTTGAGCCCCTTCAGCTGATGGAGCCTGAGGGGTATCACCAAGCTCTTTCAGGAGATCCCTCTGAAGCCTGGTAAAATGGCATAAGTAATTCAGTGACCTTATGGAAAAGGTCGATGAAGCAAACATTCGCTTCCCGTATCTATCCATGGTCCTAGACGCCTTGTTAGGAGGATGGACAGAGGAAGAAGTTTCCGCTAACTCCTTTTTATTGGCTGCTGCTATCACCATGGCATCTACGGGAACACCCTTAGTAAGGAACTGTTTATCAGGAGGTGCAGTGATAAACTTGCCGGGTCTCCTCGGGGTTGGTTCCACTGTATCCGGGGCTGACCAAGCCCTTCGAGCCACCACTGACATTAGTGGATCGAAAGGCAGAGAAACCCAGGAGGTGGAAGGTCGGGAACCAAACACATCCAGGAATATGGATTCGTCCTCGGTAGGGGCTAGGGCATTCCAGTTCCCCCTCTGCTTAAGCATTTCTAGGATGTCCGAAAAGGAAACCTCTTCAGAGGGGGATCTCAGGGACCCTTCCAATTCATCCAGATCTGAAGTGACAGACTCGGGGGAGTCAATATGCTCCCTCTTGCACTTCCTCTTCCGAGGGGGCTCTTCTGAAAGATCAGGGGAGGCCTCAGAAGAAATGGAAACACCCAATGGGGTGCTCTGGAGCGTCGGTTCCCCACGCTTGGGGTCTGGAGGAGGAGCAGAGGTTGACACAGGCACTACAGGGGACGGAGCCAGTGGGGTCAAAGGTGGAGCTGACTCAGAGGCCAGTACACTCCTCATGATATCGAAGGCGTCCCTGCCACGATGCAGAGAAGGCTCCGGCTCCAAGGAAACCGGAATCCTCCTCCGCACAGAGGGAGACGGCTCCGAGGCCGATGTAGGAGCCGAGCTCACCTGCGCCGACACTCCGAGAGGAAGAACGGGGTCGGACAAGGGTCCAATGCCACTCGCCCCCTCAAAGCCGACGAGGGAGTCTCGGTGCCCAGATCCCTCGATGGATGGCACCATCGAGGGGATCGGAGCCGATGACAGAACCGAAGGAGAAATAGTTATCGGTGCCAACGGTTCCACGATCAAACCCCAACAAACTCCGGCTCTGAGCTCAATGGAGTCGGAGGAGGAACATTGATAGAAGGGGACGGAGCAGACACCTGTTGAGGAGGGCTGGACAACATTTTGGCCAGCGCCTGTGACTTCAACAGTCTACTGACCACTCTCTCCACGTCGTGATCAGAGAGCCTAGAGGACCGAGAAGAGTGGGAGGATCTGTGACTGCGGTCACTCTGCAAGAGGGGAGACAGAGGTGCCGAATGTATAAACTCTCTAGAAGGGGACCTTGGCCTCTTGTGGGTCCCCGATGGCTCCGAAGGTATTGGTGGAGCCGACGGGGAGACAGTCGCCTCGGTTCCAGCCGGAACCGAAGTAATAGGTAAGGCTTGTGCCAATGACGGCTCCGAGATGGGAGCCGACAATTTGGTCGGTTTAGGAGATTTCACAGGATGAGCCTTGGCCGGTGAATCCTGGGGCTTAAGAAGACCCCTCAAACTAAGCTTATTTTTGGGCTCCTGCAGAACTCTTGGGCTAAATGCATGTCATACAGAACAAGAGTCCTGCAGGTGCACTGCGCCTAAGCAATAGACGCAAGAAGTGTGCCCATCTGTCAGAGACATTTTCTGACAGCATGAGTCACACTTCTTGAATCCAGACACCTTGGATACTTTAGACATATCCACCACCTTGGATTGTATTGGCCAAAGGGCCGGACAGCAAAACTAACACTAATGCTAAAACTATTAACCACAAAAAAAAAAAAAAATAAAAACACACAGTATACTACAGATAAAGATGGTCTTTTTTTTAAACTAGGAAGCCTCTAACTTAAACGACTACCTAACGATCAGAAAAAAAGGAAAGCTTAAACTAAAAAGCTACCTACAAGCGTATAGAGGGGGTGGGGGGAGGGGGAGAACTCTCTAATTAAATGAGTTCTAAGGGAAAAACGAACTAAACTACAACAAACTAATTAGCGATAAATATTATTAAACAATAAACTACCAGAAAAAACCCTAATCTGACAGAAAAAGTAGTTCAATAAAACTTATAGGAGCCTGAGCCAGTAACAATGAACCTCACAGCTGAAGCGGCAAACGAGATCTGGGTAGCTAGCGCTAGGCATCATGGGATAAGGGGTAGCCTCGAGCCAGTAAACAGCTCTCGAGCTATAGAAGATGGCAGAGTCAGAGCCGAGGATCGGCTCCGATCCCAACAAGCAAGAAACGAGGGCAAGACAGACAACTTAACATGTTATTTTCTCTAGATCTTTGGCAAGCATAAAGGCATTTGCAATAGGGATGTAGTCAGCAGTGGACCAAGACATGGTACTTCTACAAACACAATTTTAATTTCCAGAGGATCAGAATCCCTGAACTGCACCCCCCAACCCAAACTTTTATATACCAGCTCCACAGTCACATCAACTCAAAGGAGGGGGAAATCACTTCCAAAACAGTATCATCATCAGTTAAACCTACAGATAGTTATTTCCTATGGAGGCGCTCCAATCCTCTGCAGGTTGAACTTTGAGCAAATGACATACAAGAGTTTAACTTTCATCCACCTGTACTTTACCCATATGAAAATGATGGTTGACGTTGTAGCGGATTCTGTCATACATTCCTTAGATGCCTTTTTATTGCACAAGAAAATGTCAACCAAATGCAAATCCACCAAACAGGAAATTTAACTGAAAGGTAAGCAGTTTTGTTCCATGAAATGGAACATCAGAAACTAAGCGTAGCTTACAAGTGCCACTTACTTATATTACTGTCATGTGACATGTAACTTCCAATCAAAAATCATTGTTTTGGTAATTACATTTTAAGTGCAAAAATACAAAAAAAAAATTAAAACTCTGATATGCTAAGAATGTAAGCCGATACACACCACCATGAAATATATTAAAAACAAAACTTTAATATAGCAATAAAATCTTTTAAAAATAAAAAGAGCCTTCTTTCAGTACGATAAACGCTTTCAGTTTTAGCCTTCTTCAGATTGTATTTATTCAGGCTACATTTTTCATGAATAAAGGAAAGCTCTCCAATCAGTAGCCTACTTTCCAGCAAACACCTTCTTTTTGCCAAATCAGATATTGTCCTATCAGATCAGAGTAGATGACACACCTCTATCTTGGCGAATAAAAATTAATCTTCCTTTCAAAGTAGGCTTAAGCGGAACTGCTGCATTTAGACCTGGTGGGCAATCAGCTCAGAGGTTAATTATCCAACTAGCTTCACCGATTTCCATGCGATTCACAATATCTCCACCCCATGACCTTCTAAGATACAATCAATAGCCTTAAAATTAAAAGAGTGTGATGGAAATTGCATAATGTGGTTAGCCAGAGCATTCTTTTGATCTTTGTGATATATATCCCTTAAGGGGCGTAAAATTCTGTCTTTGAAATGTTGGTCCATTTTTCGTATGTAGTACACAGGGCATTTCAAGCATGTAGCCAAATAAACAATATGTTAGTTGCACTGCATATAAAATGATACTCTAGCCTTGAAGTTGGATGCTGAAAGATGTTGCTTGTATCAATAACACAACAAGCTTTACATCAACCCCATTTAAATGTTCCTCTTCTTGTAATCGTGGGATAACCATCCTTCATACACAACAGCCTTTTAATGTTTTTTATTTTTGAAGATGAATCTTGGTGTCTCCCCCACTACATCTGTTATTTTTGTATCCTGTGTCAATACCTGTCAGAATTTCTTTATATCACAAATCTGTTTCAAGTCATTGCTGTAAGTCAACATAAAGCCAAGTGTTTCCTGTTTATGAGAGTTATTTCCCTCTTACTGCTGCTAGCTTGCTATCCTATTTGAAAAAATATGGTTGCCCTTTACCTTTCCTTAAGGTTTGTAGGCTACCTGATCTGAATGTGACATCTTTCTAAGTGTACCCTCTCTCATACAGATCTTGTTCTAATATCACCTTTTCACGTTCAAAATCAGTATCCCTAGTACATAATCTGGAGATGCCTGTAGTCTGGTTTTCCATAATGTTCTTAAACAGAAACCTCGAGTGCATACTGTTTTTATGCAAATAATGGTTCCGCCATGTATCTTTTCTGTGGATCGATGTTTCTATGCCCATAAAATGATCCAACATTACTTTTACATCCAAAAACTCAAGTTTCCTTTGAGTAATGGACTGTGAATCTATCAGTGGTGTTCTTCAAATGACATTAGCTGCTGACCATTACCCTTCCACAGAATAAAAATGTCATCCACAAATCGACCATAAAACATCAGATGTCTAAACCAAGGGTTACTTTCCTATAGCACTTCTGTTATGCTTCCACTGCGCTAAAACTAGATTAGAGTAGCTATTGGCACATGGGGTGCTAAATACCACCCCCCATCGTTGCCAAAAGTACTCTTTGACATGAACAAAAACATTGGTCTCTAGAATCAGCTCCAGGAGCTAACATATCAAATCAATGTTCATATTCATGTGTCTTTGGACTGCAAAACTCTTGATCGCTTCTATGCCACATGTGTTAGGGATGACTAAACAAACTATGTATGTTCATCATGACTAATAAGTCAGTATAATCATTTATCTTACTCATGGTAGAGTGCAGCATTCTTAAAAAATCCCATGTGCCTTTCAGGATGGTTGTAGCTTATGGCAAGAGTTTCTTCAACACTTTCTCTAAATATATTGAAAGTGATTTCTTTGAAGTGATACATCCAACTATACCCTCCATAAGTGGATTACCTTAGATTCATAAGGATACATCAAATCCCCCACTGTGTCCTATCGTAGCAGGAGGAGAACAGATCACAGAATCACTTTCAATATATGTAGAGAAAGAGTTGAAGAAACTCTTGCCACAAGCCACAACTGTCCTGAAAGACACAGGGAATTTTTTAAGAATCCTGCACTCTACTACGAGTAAGATAAATGATTATTCTGACTTATTAGTCACCATGAACATAATGTAGTCCAATCAAAAATCATTGTTTTGGTAATTATATTTTAACTGCAAAAATACAAAAGTTAAAACTTTGATATGCGGTCACTGATTCCAGGATGCTATGTGGCATTTAACACCTGCGAAGAAAACTCTCTGTATTCCAACATAGCTTCCTAGCAGCCTTCAGTGCCGGTTTTAAATTAGAAACTGTAGTTAGGTACTAAGGATTCCACATAACACTGCCATTTTCTATCAGTTCACCTACATTTTCATTACCCCAGTAACTTCACTCTTTTCAATAAGTGCCATAGGTTCTTTTGAATCCACCAACAAGTCAGATGTCGTCCCCTTGGGTTTAACTCCTCCTCCAAAGGACAACACTCAGGAGTGCAACATCCCCCTTATGCTGCACTGCAGTGTTAGTATTAATAAATTAACCCAAACACACTGCTTTATTTTGTAGTCCTCTTGCTTCATTCGTTCAGCCACAACTGTGTGTTATCTATGGAACGGTTTACTTACCCCATTAAATAAGCAAACCTATAAACTGTTTTATTCAATGCGTAAGTAAAAGAATATATTTAAAGGACCACTACAGGGAAAAAAAATAAACATATATTTGTTAAAGTTTGGCTCATTGCAAACCTGTAGGAACTGGACAGAAGTAGTCTCTACTAATTTTATTCTGTTTGTAACCCTAAGTGCCCTCCTGGGGGCAGACATTCTGATGAGAGTTTATTTTCTTCTAAAGAAAAATCTTTCCCATAATACACTGTGGGTCCACTGTTTCTGAGAATACAGTGCCCATAGCTGGACTGTCACAAGGCAGTTTCATTCACTTAGAATGGAAGAACAGAAAAGAGGAGCTAATTTTCAGAGGCCTCAGTAAAAGTATAACTTACTGTCACGCAGTGCCTCTTACAAATGTGTTTCCAACTGATATGTTACATATTCTGTGAAAAAAGCTTCCAGATCTACCAGCTCATTGTTGAGATAAGACTTTTTTTTAGACATTCAACTTTGATCCCTTTCAGTTCCTTCTCATGTTACTCCTCCCATATTCCAACCTTCTGCCAGCAAGAGTATCACATTTCCCGCCTTGCTAGGTTCAGTAATTTGCATAGCAATACACAAACAGATGTGCTTGCTGTCTGCCTAGTGTGCCAATTAAAGTGTTCTCTCATCTCTCTCCTTACTGCTATCACTTGAATAGCACAGTCACAGTAAATCATGTCACAAAAATGCTTTTAGCATTCCTTATATTAAAAAGTGTCAAAATATTCCTGAAAACATGCCTGTAACATACAGATTACAATTCATCACAGCCACTGACATATTTAGCTATGTCTGCAAATTAATACTCTAATCATAAAGAATAATCATATTTGCAATATATGGAATTGCAGTCTTCTGCCTTGTTACCTCTTAGGTATGCCACTAATATCTCTCTGCCTATATTTCTAAGTACTACTACTTTTGCATGCACATATTCATTGGAGCTGTGCTTTTTTGATGTCACTTAATATATGCTTTCCTTCATACTATGCAGTGCCTACTATCACTGTTCTGAACAGTGTGCATACTGCGCTTGCTCAGTTTCAGTATTGTTTTCCATTGCAGGCTGCCACAACAAGCTTTTCTATTTACCGAAATCTAAAATTTCACATATTTCCTCAAGAAGCTAACTAAACAAGACTACCTCCAACAATGTGTTTTACACCACAGTCATCCTTGAAACAATTTGCAGTTGATCAAACAGCAATTTCAGTGCAGTCTGTTGTAATTCTTATTAACTTTTTTCCTCAATACCATTTGTGTTCCAAAGTGCTGCTCATCCTCCACTCACAGTTATCACTTTGCTTAGTCCTACAGATATCCATTGCAAGCATTAAATCAGACAGACTTACAAATGCTCACTGATGAGCACTACTCCAAAGTGTGAACCGCTGAGCTCTCGCAGCCCATCTTCAAAAAAAGAAAAATTTATCAATGTCTACTATAAAGCTATGCAGATGAGACGAGGAAGTGGCATTGCACAGTAACTGCAGCTTTGCATGAAAATCAGTGAACACCGAGTACCTCACTGTTGTGCATGCAGCAAGGCAGATGGCATCTGTACTTATGGACAGAAACAGCATAAATGATTATTCTACTCTGAACTGCTTAACAAAACTGCTGCACAAAATTGTGCACTGTGTAACTGTGATTGCTGTATGTCTATTATCATATGACTTTAGTTGTTACAACAGGGATCAAGCATGAAAGGCCATTTTGCACAGGAACTGTGGTCTGCACTCTTGTGGGTGGAGAGGTTAGATTCTGCCCTTCTGAGCTGGAAATGTCTGGTTAAAGGATTATTGTGCCTGCTTATTTGAACTGTTTCTTTCTGAAATTGGTGCGCCTTGTTTGCTGTAGCATAGACCAGATTCAGGCATGCTGAATTTAGCTTTGTTTGTATAACTTCAGTACTAATCCAGGTCATCATTTTTGGAAAAGGTTCCCCTGCACCCTAGTGGCAGGAGTGTGCAATTAGAACTTGTCTGATTGAAGACTGCTGGAACAGTTTTGAGCTTTTTTACTGGTTCATTGGGTAATTTGTTTAAATCAGTTTGCTTGTTTTCTATTGTTATATAAAAACATTGCACTTTATTCATCTGCTTTTACTGTATTTCTGTTTCTTCCTACTTTATTGCATTTATTCTGCTGCATTTATTACTGCTTGTTAGTAGCCTGATTAAAATTATAACTGTTATTCTAAGCCTTTGGTTGAAGTACTTGGGCTTCAGACCAGTTATTTTACATTACGGTTTGTGGTCTGCATTGTTGTGGAAGGACAGGTAGCGTACATCCTTCTAAGCTGGGAGTTGCTGATTGAAGGCTTAGTGTGTTATTCTAAGAGTGTATTAGTTCTGGTTTAAGCACTTGGGCTTCAGGCCAGTTATTTTACATTAAGAAGGTGTGGTCACACTCTTGTGGGAGAAGAGGGTAGATTCTGCCCTGCTGAGCTGGGAGTTTCTGGTTAAAGGTTTATTGTGCCTGCTTACTTGAACGGTTTCTTTCTGAAACTGGTACACCTTATTTGCTGTAGCACAGACTAAATTCAGACCTGCTGTATCTAGCTTTGTTTGTACAACTTGAGAACTAATCCATACCATCTTTTTTTGGAGAAGGTTCCCCTGCACCCTAGTGGCAGGGGTGTGCGGTTAGAACTTGTCTGATCGAAGACTGATAGAATGGGGCTCAGTATTTAGCTTTTTATTGGTTAATTTGTTTAAATCAGTTTGCTCATTTGCTACGGTTATATTAAAAAAAATACACTTTATGCATCGCCGCTTAGCTAGGGTTAAACTATTTCTTGCACCATAAAGTCTGCTCTTCAAAATTTCCCTTGCAACTAGCCAGTTTTTTTAGTTTTAGCACTCAAATCAGTTTATTTGAGCTCAGCACTTGTTCAACACTCATAAGCACTAAATAAGCTACAAATTACTACAGCACTCAACTTTCCTCACTTGTCTAGAGGAAAACAGTTTTTAGTACTTAAGCACCTATCCAGGCATGTCTAAGGGTCAACTCCTGGTGTTTTCTCCTGTCTACCTGATGAATCTGGGTATCTTGGGGCAATGCAGCAATTGCCTCATGTACACAGACAACCCTCTCCTCCTACCACCCAACACTACAACCCGTGAGAGATGCACTTATATAGCCAAACTGGAAGGAAAGCTCTCTTCACCCAAGACTGGACTAGATAGTCAAGAGAAGGTAAACACTTGCACCACACCACACGCATCACATCGTCTTTCAAAACCTACACCACCAAAACACACACATAGCAACACACACCTGCATTCGTGGAGGCTCTCAAAAATCTGCTCAAGAAACAGAGACCTCCAAAGCAGAAATGCATGCAACCTCCACAACCCAAATGACACATAGCCCACAAATTCAGTGTGTCACTCAACCACAGCCCATAAGGCATAACAATGTACCCAACAATCTAGTCATAGGTGACTCTATAGTCAGGCACACTGATGTTCCACTCACCAGGCTAAACAAGGAGAAAGTTCCTGTAGGGTGCCAGGATCCGCCACATAACGCACACACTCAGGTCACTCCACAAGTACAAATATGACTCTGTCATTGTCCATGTTGGTGTGAATGGCCTGAGACATACCTCCCTGGACTATATGAAAAGAGACATGGAGAAGCTCTCCGATCTTGTAGCCCAAGCAGGTATGACCCTAGCCCTGAGTAGCATCCTGCCATCACCCAGAATGATACCACAGTACAAGGACAAAATGATTGACTTCAACAATTGGCTAAGCTTCTGGTGTCATTCTAAGGGGATCCAGTATCTGTCTGCCTGGGATGACATGATCAACAGACCCCAAAGCTTTGCCAGAGATGGCCTGCACTTGTCGCCCTTGGGATTTCAGATACTGGCTAAGGCTCTTGTCACCCCTATAGTGCCTTTTTTAGGCAAGGCTCAAAATGACAAATTCACCACGGTAACAGGTACAAGCAAGCAAAATCTGAGGGTAATGCTACTCAATGCTAGAAGTCTAAACCTCAAAATGCATTCACTCAAGGCACTCCTTAAAATGGAGAACATCGACATCTGTGCAGTGACAGAGACCTGGTTGGCTCCAGAGAGCACCCATGCATTACCAGGCTATAATTCATACCACACCTTTTGGCCACCTAACCTGGACCGAAACAATAAAGGTGGAGGCGTGTCCATATTCATAAAGGATATCCACACCTCCAGGCTAGTTGCTCAGCATAATGCATCTGAGATTATCCAAGTACAACTAACTCTGGCAAAGACCGCAATCCAAATTGTAACTTGCTACAGATCCCCCACCATGCCCCAGGATTCCCACTCCTCATTTCTTGATACACTGGAAAATATTAGGATACAACCCAACACCTTAATAATGGGTGATTTCAACTACTCCACCATTAACTGGGAAAACTACTCATGTACCAACTCGCTTGCTCAATGTTTTCTGGAATTCATAAATTCCAACAGCTTACATCAACTTATCCACACCTCCACCAGGGGCAGCAATATCCTAGACCTGGTCATTACCAATATGGGCGACTGGTGTTCCACACCAGAGGTCAATTCCTCGGTCAAATCCAACCACAAGCTAATCAGCCTAGACATCCACAACCTGCCCCCACCCCCCATTAGGGAAACCACCGTAAAAAATGTCTCCAAAGCCAACTTCACGCTTCTTAAGACAGACGTGGCAAACTTCACAACACCTATGCAGATGGACAATAGAGGCAAGACTGCTGAATCCTACACAAATGTACTTCACAAGCACTTACACGAGTTCATGGATCATGCTATCCCTAACAGAACCAAGATGCTATCCTCCCAAAAAAGGAAGCCAATCTGGTGGTCCCCTGCCATAAACAAACTCTACAACAGAAGAAAGAAATTGTTGCAAAAAAAAAAAAAAAAAAAGAGTAAAATCCCATGACTGGAAGAACTCCCTGGTCAGCCTCAGTAAGAAGCTGAGATCCCTCATAAAATCCTCCAAAGCTAGTTATGAAAAGAAAATCGCCACCGATTCTAAAGACAACCACAAAGCATTCTATAGCTATGTCAAGAATCTCAATGGCAACACTCAGATCTGCTCCGAGCTACAGCACAATGGCACTAAATATACAGAACCAACTGATATTGCCAACATTCTCGCAGACAGGTTCAGTGCTAACTTTACCACCCCCTAAAGGGCCCATCTCTATACTGAAGGAATGCAAAGTTCCTGTAATCACGGCTGCACAGGTAAAAAACACACAGTCTCCAAAGCCAAGAACACAGCATCCATGGGACCTGACAACATCCCACTACAGAATGAACTGGCACCCCACCTAAGCACCATGTTCAATCATAGCCTCACCTCAGACTTTGTGCCCACTGAATGGAGCACAGTAACGATTATCCCACTCCACAAAGGGGGAGCCACCATGGACCCCGGGAACTACCACCCCATTAGCCTAATGAGCCTGGTCTGCAAGGCCATGGAACATATCATCATGGAACTTATAAACAAAGACATTGGCAATCTCCAAACTCTGGACCCCACCCAGTTCGGGTTTGTAAACGGCAGATCATGTCTCCTAAACCTGATTGACCTCTTTGAAGCAGTCACCAAAGCCGTAGACGAGGGTAAGGTGGTTCACACAGCCTATCTAGATTTCGCAAAGGCTTCTGACACCATCCCCCACTCTGGAATTATAGATAAACTCACTAAACTAGGTATAAATCCCTATGTCACAAGATGGGCTGCCAACTGGCTCACTGACAGAACCCACACTGTGAAAGTAGCAGACTCCAAATCCGACTTCAGACCAGTGACAAGTGGAGTACCACAAGGTTCAGTCCTGGGTCCTCTTCTGTTTGGGATCTACTTTTCTGAAGTACAAGCTAACACAGGTATTTGGCTAACGAAGTTCGCAGATGACTGCAAACTAGGAGCCATAATTGAAACTCCTAACGATGTGGACATCCTATAAAAGGGCCTCACTGAGACAGATGCCTGGTGTCAAAGTCATGGCCTCAAGCTCAATGCCAAAAAGTGCACTGTCATCCCTTTTGGTAAAAACGCTTTACCCATGAGCTACCACATAGGTGGTAGTCTACTTAACACCGAAAGCATGATAAGAGACCTTGGGACACAGGTGGATAGTAGTCTCTCCTTTGATAATCACATTGCCACAGTAGTCAGGAAATCCTTCTACGTGGCACACCTCATCACAAAAGGTTTCTCATCCAGGAAAAAAGAAGTCATTGTTCCCCTCTACTCGTCACTCATTAGACCCATTATAGAGTTCAACGCCCCTTTTGGTATGTACCTCACATGACATTACAACAACTGGAAAGGCCACAGAAATACCTCAAAGAGGATTACTGGCCTCAAACAGATGCCCTACTCAGACCGTCTCAAAAAACTCCAGCTTTACTCAAGTCACATATCGCCTACTCAGAGGCAATCTCTGCCTAACATACAAAGCTATGTCAAACCCAGAGCTGTTGGACATGCTCCACTTAAAGAAACCCCAATCCCTCCAAGCAACACGCTCTAAGGACCTAAACCTTGTCACCACAATAAACAGAACATGCTGGAGGGATAGATTCCTGTCCCAGAGACTTCCCATACTCTGGAACAAACTACCTATCTATATCAAACAAAGGTCCTCATTAGCGCTCTTCAAGAAAAATCTTGATGACTGGATGGGAAATAGGAAATTCACCCCAGGGATCACCTCCGTGGCTCTGCTCGATAGGGGCACAGGAAAATTATTTTCTTGGGTGGCGAAAGCCAGGGTACCTTTTTGGCTAGGCTGGTATAGGCCCTAGGGCTGATAGCCTAGTACCTACCTATGATAAAGGTTCACCCTCCTCAAAGAAGAGGGCACAACTAGAAAATAACTAGGAGAGGTTAGTAGAGATAGTTATGTGCCACAGCAGTCTTCCTACCCAAACTGATTGCCCAAGAGGAGGCTACAAATCATGTTAAGAGATCTTACCTTAGTAGACTGTACTGCAGCCCAGGAAGAAAAATATTTAAATGATGAAAGACAAATAGCCAGGACTGATGATTGATGACCATGCTTAAACCTACGCACACTACAGTAAAAGATAAAATGAGTAGATGTCCATGAATGACGCACTGAATTTAAGGATTAGAACACAGGCTGGTCTGAACAACTGGGATTTTTAGAACAGCTGACTAACACGCATCTATCAATGGAGACTATTTGCTCCTGAAGGAAATAACGGTACAACTGAATAGCAGCGATGATGCCAACCTCTCCTTCCATCAAGAGCTTATATTGGAAACATGCATGGATAGCAACAGTCTTAGTAATGGAACCCTAAGGAACTCTGGAAACCAGTGGAGGTAGGAGAGATATTAACTCTCCACAGAAACCTCCGAGTTTGCCCTGAAAGGTAAAGAGTCAGACCAAATAAGGATGGTACCAGACATTCTACACTATGTTTGAATAAATTCTATGGGCTGTCATGACTGACTACCACATGTGGAGGAGAGTTCAAGGAGTACTTGCACAGAAAAGTAAATGCTGATCTATTGGCTACTGAAGATCATGTGCTACCCTTGTGTGGGCAATCTTAGTACCATCTACATGATCCTTCAAAATGGAATCATATATACCACATTATGATCTTGACAACAAAATCATATACAGCTTTGTCTATAGCATTACAAACAAAAATTAAAGCTTTATCATAGTAATTATCACAATCAAGACCAAATGTGGATTTCTTTCAAGATTGAGGGACAAATGCTTCCTTTAAAGACACTGGAAAACGCCCATAGCTTGATCCACAACTGACTGGACAGAGTCCTGAAACCAGGGTTAGAGTTTAGAGTAAATCAAATATGACTTGGTGAAAGGAGAAATAAATGGACAGGAACATGGTAAAAGATTGGATTGCTGGCACTGAACTCCAGCGAAGACA
Source organism: Protopterus annectens (assembly GCF_019279795.1). NCBI lineage: Eukaryota > Metazoa > Chordata > Ceratodontiformes > Protopteridae > Protopterus > Protopterus annectens. The sequence continues at coordinate 589,324,284 of NC_056725.1, forward strand.
AATAGGGATGCCTGTGTACAACTATGCGCAATGAATATTAAGGTGGCTGTAAAAGATGCATCTAGCCAATTTACTGAAGTGTTACAGTAAATACATAATGAAAACAATAAAGATTATAGTAAACTGAGTTAAAAGAAATGTGACAATGAAGAAGGAATCTAAATTGTCTACATTCCTAAACCAGTTAACATAAAAAAGAAAAAGATATAGACCTTGGACACTATGTTTTAGTTACTAAGCAAGTAAGCAAAAACAGTCATTGTTGCACTAATTTATCACCACAGAAGCAGATCAATTACTCTCACCATTTGCAAGGTGCAACGATTTTCAAAAATGGATGCAAATAAGTAAAACAAACTTAAGGAATGTATAAAGCAGCAAAAACTCGGTGATATGTCAAGACTAAGAATTCAGTTCAGTAAGAACAGCTAGAACTGCACCTGCAACTTCACACTACATGCTACACAGCTCATTCAAAATCTACACACCAAAAAGTACAGTTTTGTACATACCATAAATGTAGATGTTCGAAGATCCACATTGCTGCAGTCCTTACATATGGGTAGTCCGCTGTCCTCGGTCGGCCCGAATACCAAAGTATTAGGCTGACGTCGGTCATGGCGCTCAGATCTGACATCAGAGCGTCAGGGTATAAAAGCGCATGACCGACGTCATATCCTCAGTCTTTTCTTGCCCCAGATGTCAGAAGGCCCTAAAAAGAAAGGCCACAGCCCAAAAACAGGATACCTCCCAAAAACATGCCCAATAACAACCATCACCCAAACCATATAACCATGCCAAACTACAGAGGGGAAGGAGGGAGTAAATTGGACTGCAGCAATGTGGATCTTGAACATCTACATTTATGGTAGGTACAAAACTGTACTATGTTCTTCATCTCACATTGCTGCAGTCCTTACATATGGGTAGAATCCCAAAGCAGAGGTAAAGGGAGGATGGCAAAATCATAAAGCATTAGGGGCTGCTAAAATGCCCTGTAATATTGCAGTGGCAAATCCAGCCCTAGACTTAGAATAAAGAGGAAGGTGGTAATGTTTAGAGAAAGTATGTACTGAACTCCAAGTGGCTGCTTCCAAAATATCTTTTGTAGCTACCCCCCTTAGAAAGGCAGTAGAAGTGGCAGTAGCTCTAGTGGAATGAGGTCTGATTCCAGCCGGAATCTCCTTACCATGATGGGAATAGCAGAAAGAAATACAAAAACCAATCCATTTAGAAATAGTTTGTTTTGACACAGGTTTTCCCTGAGAACCCAAAGCAAAAGAAACAAACAATTGCTGAGACTGCCTGAACCCTTTGTTTCTGCTCAAATAATAACGCAACTGCCTGTGAATATCCAAAGTATGCAAAATCTTCTCCCCTTTATTTTGGGGGTTTGCATAAAAAGTAGGCAAATGAATAGTTTGGTTCAAGGCCACACTAGAAACCACTTTAGGCATAAAGGAAGGATTAGTACGCAAAGATACCCTATCCTTATGAAAAATCAGGAAAGGTTCCACTGCCATAAGGGCCTGTAATTCAGAAACCCTTCTTGCAGAGGTAATGGCCAACAAAAAGGCAGTCTTCTTTGATAAATACTTTAACTCGGCAGTAGCTGCAGGCTCAAAAGGTTGTAGAGTAAGTTTTTCCAACACAAAATTGAGATCCCAAGCAGGAGTAGGAGCTCTACGTAGGGGTCTTATGTTCTTTGCCCCTCTAAGAAACTGCTTAAATAAAGGATGAGAAAATAAAGGAGGGTCACAGTCATAGTGAGCAGAAATGGCTGCAGCATGAACCTTTATCGAGGAGAAAGACAAACCCTTGTCCAATAACTCAGTAAGATATTGAAGAGAAATACTTAAATCAGGCTTGGAAACATCAAAGTCCTTCGCTTTGCTCCAAATAAAAAATCTCCTCCATTTATCAGCATAAACTTTCCTTGTACTAGGCCTTCTGGCCTCCAAAATAACATTCAAAACTTGTTGTGGAAGCTGAGACCCTCCAGGGTCTAAAGCAGAATATGCCAGGCTGTTAGATGCAGAGACTGAATCTTGACATTGAGGAAGTGATTGTCCTGCTGAGACAAAAGATGCGAAATCAAAGGCAGAGGCCATGGAGGCTCCCGTACTAAACTCCTCAGTAGTGGGTACCAGTGCTGTCGAGGCCAATCCGGCGCTATCAGAATCATGGATGGCCTGTCTTGTCTGGCCTTCAAGAGTACCTTGGGAATGAGTGGCAGAGGTGGAAAGGCATAGACATGAAGATTGCTCCAACTGAATGATAGAGCATCCACCTTCCAAGCTGTGGGATGAAACATTTTTGTGCAAAACTTTGGCAACTGGTAATTTAGTGGAGAAGCGAACAGATCTATGTCTGGAGTCCCCCATAACACTGTCAACTTTTGAAATACATGAGGATCCAGTTTCCACTCGTGAGGATCCACTATTTGTCTGCTCAACACATCTGCTAAGGAGTTCTGTGCTCCTGGTAGAAACCTTGCCTGAAGATTGAGGTGTAAACAGAGCATTCTCCCACAAAATCATCGCTTGCCTGCAAAGAGGGTACGAATGGGTTCCCCCTTGCTTGTTGATGTACCACATGACAGTAGTGTTGTCTGTTTGAATCAACACCTGCCCTGGGAGAAGTAAATCCTTGAAAGCCATCAATGCAAATTGGACTGCTAACATCTCCTTCAAGTTGATATGCAAATGTTGAAGTCTGACAGGCCACGTGTCTTGCACCCATTTTCCATTGAGGTGTGCTCCCCAAGCCTTGTCTGAGGCATCTGTCGTTAGAATCTGACTCGCCTCTGGTCGGGTCACAGAGAGTCCCTTGTTTAGGTGACATTCCTGAGCCCACCACAAAAATTCCTTCTGAATGCAAGGTATTATCTGAATGACAGTGTCTAGATCCTGGCAGTGTTGTGTCCATACATTTTGAGATACCATTGAAGCTTCCTCATATGCAGTTTGGCATTGGGAAGCACCAGAATACAAGATGCCATGAACCCCAAGGCTTGAAGGACTGTCCTTGCAGTCAGCCTGGACTGTAGAGACATTTGATGGAAATAAAGAGAAAGGCTTCTTTGTCTGTCCGGGGTCAAAAAAGCCATCTGGGAAGCTGTATTCAGTCTCACACCCAGAAAGCACATGTCCTGAGAGGGTACTAGACTGGACTTTGTTTCGTTCACAGAATACCCTAGGCATCTTAACACTACCATCACATACTGTAGATGATGAAGAAGTTCGTCCTTGTCTTGTGCAATAATCAGGCAATCGTCCAAATAAGGATAAATCTGTATTCCTCTTAACCTGAAAAAGGCTATCACTGGAGCCAGAACCTTTGTGAACACTCTGGGCAGTAGATAAGCCAAAGGGCAATGCAGAGAACTGATAATGTAAATTTCCAGCCTGAAAACGTAGGTACCTCCTGCAACTGGGCCTGATAGGAACATGAAGATAAGCCTCTTTGAGATCCAGAGTTACCATCCAGTGATCTTTTCCCAGCAGAGGTAAAAGCTGTTGTAACGTCAGCATTTTGAACTTTGGAATGTCCAGATAAGTGTTGAGGATAGATAAATCCAAAATTGGTCTCCACGTGTTTCCTTTCTTTGGTACTAGAAACAGGCGAGAGTAAAATCCTAGGCCCACTTCTGACAGAGGAACTGGCTGTATAGCTCCTATTTGAAGAAGTATAGAAATCTGCTTGTGAGCCTCTATCCTTTGCCGAGGAGGAACGTCTGGCATGCCTTTGAAAGGAGGCAATGTATGGAAATAGAACTTGTAGCCTCGGTTTATAATGTCCAACACCCATTTGTCCTGGGTGACTAAAAGCCAGTTTTGCTTGAAAAGTGCTAACTTTCCTCCCAAAGGAGCTGCCAGGCAAGAAGAATCTGGCAGCTGAAAATGCAGGTCATTGGGCCTGTTTACGAAAGGACTGGCCCCTGCCTTCACCTGCAGGTTGTGCAGGCGAACTCCAAGTTCTAGGCCTGAATGTACTATGAGCTCTGCCCCTGGCACGTCTAGATCTACCCCTAGACTGAGAATCAGAAGAAGGGTACGTCCACCCCTTAGTAGGCCAATTTCTACTAAACTTTGGAGGTTGCACCTGCAAAAAATCTTTAACAGTCTGCATAGACTTAGCCTTGTCTTCCATTTTCTTCAAAACCAACTCCACAGGGGGACCAAACAAAACTTCAGACTGTAAAGGGGCATCCAGAATTCTAGTTTTAACATGCTCGGACAAATTCTGATCCTTAAGCCAGGCGTGCCTACGAAGAACTGAACCAGTGGCAGCCACCCTAGAAGAGGCCTGTACAGCATCAAAACCACACTGCAAAGAATGCTTACCCACCTGTTCAGATACATGTACTAAATCCTGCAATTCTTTACACTCAATGCCCTCTGCCAAAGCATCCACTTTAGATTTTAGCTGAGAAAGGAGGAAATTCTGATACTTCAACATATGAAACTGGCAATTTAAGGCCCTCATTGCTAAAGTAGAAGAGGTATACACCTTCTTACCCCATCTATCCAAAGCTCTAGCTTCCTTATCTAGAGGAACTGGATTCTTAACAACAGAGGCTCTAACACCCTTAGGCCCCTGACTAATAGTTTCCGGGTCCGCCCTAGGACTCTTATACAGATATTTATGAGCCTCAGGCACCCTGTAATACCTGTCCGGTTTAACTGGCGCATGAGGCAAAGAATCTGGATTAAGTGAAGCCTCCGAGAAAACATCTTGAACAACATCCAAAACAGGAGGTATAGCCAAGGGTCTATGCTGTGATAAAACGAGAATTCCCTAAGCCTCTTCCGTGAATCAGAGAAATCCTGTCCTTCCCACTTAAAATGCTCCCTCATGGAATGCAGAGTTTCTGAAAAAGAAAAATCCTCTGGAGGAGAAGCAGAAGGAGTGGAATCCTCTGCATCAGAATCCGAATAAGGGGGAAAATCTTGAATATCTTCAGCAGAAGACCCTGAGTCATCTGAGGCCTGATCCAAACTTTCCAACTCTGGCTCCACTCTGGGCCTCTTATCAGGAGGGGGCATAGAACCTCTAATTAAAGGAATCAAATCTTCTGCCATTTTAAGCATGTGCTTTCTAGGCACAGACCCTGAAGTACCTGGAGTGACACCAGAGGAAGGCAAAACAGACCTGCCCTTAGAAAAAGCCTTAGAAATAGTAGCAGAAGGCCTAACCACCTTAGGCATAGACGGGAGAACAGTAACCTGAGAGGCCCCTTCAGCCTGACCTGACTCCTGTGAGGCCACATCCTGCAAAATCAAAGTTTCCCCCTGAGACTCAACAGAAACTTCAGTCGGATCCACCTGTTCTACTGTAGCTTCTACAGGACCGGCGTCCGAAACGGACGAATCATCCTGTCTAGTTTTCAAAGATTTGTCTTTGCGCTTCTTCGTGGAAGCGGGCGTTGGAGGATCCGACGGCATATTATAATTACACCGCTTACCAAAGACTAACCTAGCACAATCTAACCTCCGTTTTATGGTGCGCTTATTAACCTAGCACAAAACCGACACCCGAGTACGTCGTGCTCAGGTCCCAAACAAGGAATGCAAAGAGAGTGATAATCCCTATGCGGTATCTGTTTCCCACAAGAAATACAATTATTCACTTTTTCTGACATCCGGAATTAACTGAGGCAAGAAAAAACAAAAATATTCCCCAACGGGGTACTTAGCCCAACTTGGTTTCGGTCTGAAACTCAGAATACGAAAATTTCAGAACGCCGAACGGCACTTGCAACGCTGCTTCTGCATCAGACCATGCGGCAAAAAAGACTGAGGATATGACGTCGGTCATGCGCTTTTATACCCTGACGCTCTGATGTCAGATCTGAGCGCCATGACCGACGTCAGCCTAATACTTTGGTATTCGGGCCGACCGAGGACAGCGGACTACCCATATGCAAGGACTGCAGCAATGTGAGATGAAGAACATCAAGAAATTACAGCAAACTGTTGAGCAATATTGGTCAACCATTTCCTTTGGCTGTTAGGGATGATGTGGTCTAAGTTGCAAAACTTTATTCCAACCACCGCACACACACTCACATAGAAACATACAACATGCAGCTATTTGTGAAAATAACCTTCTACCCTTATGTACATTCCCACTACTTGAAATTAAAACAGCAGTCATTCACACTTGCAACATCTTACTCACATCTGATATATTGATGTATTACATACAGAAAGGTCCAATGTACACTTAAGATTATTATAGCAATAACCCATGCCTGGGTGTGGGTAATGCTGGATTTACACACGGTTGGTGTGGTTTGGTCACGAGGGTGAAGCCAGAGTGGCCAAACAAAGCCAACCGTGGGTAAATCCAGCATTACCCACACCCAGGCTTGTTATTATATATTAATGACATTATTTAAGAAAAAAAAATAATTACTTTTCTTAAATAATGGCATTGTATAATGCCTCCTTGCTGCCCTTCCGCAGGTGTCTGGTATTCTGCAGCAGTTCTGATGTACTGCGCATGCGTATGCCTATGCAGTACATCAGAGCTGTGGGCAAAAGCAACGGAGAAAGCAAGATCTTCATTGCTTTTTACAAACTGTTTCGCTATGTTAAATGGGTTTAACAGTGAGACAGCTTTAAAAAACGCAATGGTCCATTGCTTTTTTTAAAGCTGTCTCGCTATGTTAAACCCATTTAACATAGCGAGACAGTTTTGAAAAAAGCAACAGAGAAAGCAAGATTTCCGTTGCTTTTTTCAAACTGTCTCGCTACGTTAAAGGAGTTTAACATAGCGACACAGCTTTAAAGAAAGCTACAGAGAATCTACGTTGCTTTTTTTTAAAGCTGTCTCGCTATGTTAAATTCGTTTACCATAGCGAGACAGTGTGAAGCAACGGAGATCTTGCATTCTGCGTTGCTGTAAAAAAAAGTTATAGTAATGGAAAAAGTTTGGGCGATCGGACCTTTTTCCATTACTATAACTTTTACAACGTGCACGCTGACCAATCAGCATGCACGTTTTTGAATATTAATGGGGGGTCGTTGTATAATACTGTGTCACCATCTTTTCAGATACCCACCCAAAGTGGAATAAGCATATCTACTAAAACTTGATATCCTGCAGACTACTTAATAATAAACTAAGACACTTTTTACTTTGTTGTCAAAATTAGCTCTTTCTGCACTACTTGTTACAAATACTGTTTTGTTCAAATTTCATATAAAATTAAAAAAAAAAATCACTCTTGTATGACCTGGAGCTGTTTTTTTTTCACTGTATTGTTCAGTTATGACCATCTTCCATAGCTCTCAACAGAATGAGAGACAAAATAAAAAGTAATCCTCGGTCATAATTTTTCTGCGTTTCTTTTCGACTCACTCTTAAATCTACTTCTCCAGGACTATACATGTTTTACATTCCCATGCTGAACTCTCCCTTGTTAATCCTGTGTAAATACCGAGCTAAAGAATTCATTCACTAACCCTGCCTTTCTTGCGGCATTTCCTGTCTGTCACCCTCCAGAAAAGTAATCAGCTGCTAATTCTTACATTTCACCTATGTAAGTGTTCTTCCTATTTTTGTCCACTCCTATCCTACAGTCATCTTTATCAGCTTTAGGGTACTGGGGCTGTCCACTTGAGCTTTTAGCGGCATCCTCAGAGACTTTCTTACCTTGTTCCACCACTTCACATCCAGCAGTGATGTCCTCTCTGTTCATTGTTAATCTTTTTTACAAATTTTTCTGCTGTCTCTTAAGAAGGCTAATTGACTCTTTGCCCCCATGTATTCTTATCCCAAAACAATAAGAAATTATCTTTCTTCCTTACTCATCCCTTAATGCCTTTAAGGTTCTTTGATATGTCACTGAAATTTGTTTTTAACAGGAATGCTTATCATTACCAATAGCATATAATGGTCACACACTATTTTGTCATATGGTTTGTGCCACTGTTAAAGAACATAGCTTCTGTTAGACAGCTGTATTATTCTAGCAGTAGTATGTTTGTTTGTGTCTTTCGGCTTTTCCCGGTTAGGGGTCGCCACAGCGCAACTCCGGTCCGCTAACGATTGGTAGCTGATTATTACATGCCGAGTTACCATCCCTGATGCACAACCTTCAACGAAGGTACGCCCATGCACGCATGTCTCCATGCAGAAGACGCTCTAGCAGTAGCATGTAATGGTCTCAAATAATTTCAACCTATGGTTTATCACTATTGGAACACAGCAGCTGTTAGACAGCTGTACTACCCCAACATTAGCATGTAAGGGTCTCATTCATTCCATATAGCTGTACCACTGGACAACCATGACAGTACCATCAGCATTTTGACCTATAGCAACACAAGTGAAGGGTAGGAACAGTGCTTCTCTGTTAATTATTATTTTCTTGTATTATGACATGTACTGCTCTGGAACAGTACAACTTTTAACATGTAGTACACAGCCTTGAAACACTAACAGCTGTACAATGCTTTTATAATATAGGCATTGTTCTGCAATATTCTGATCAAAGGGAGGTTTGTACATCACCTTGACAATTGTGTTTCTCCAGAATAACTTGTAGTAATCTGGTACCTTTACAATACATGGCAAAGCAGTTTATGAAATAAATACTGCCACACAGCTATTCTGTTCCCAGATTAGAAACATAGTATCTTTGACATCTGTGCAACATTATGATGAAATTATAAAGAGTAGGCATCATACATTCAAACTTTCACCTCTAACACATTTCAAAACAATTACATTAAAATGTCATATGCTGAGGCGATTTTTAAGAAAGCTCTACCTAAGCATTCTAGCACCAGTAAGAATAGGTTTTGGAAAATTCTCCAACCTCCATGTACATCTTCAGCATTATGTCACCAACAGACAGATCACTCCCAGCCATGTACCCCTAAACATCCACCTAACAAAAATGTCTTTGTGATCAGTGACTCAGTTGTAAGTCATACAAAATCTCCACTCACAAGTCTGAATGAGGAAGTTTAAAGTCACTTGCTTTTCAGGTACCAGGGTCTCTGGCTTTACAACAATCCTAAAGATCCTTTTCCAGTGTAAATATGACTGATGTGGTGGTATATGTGCAAACTAATAACCTGGGACACAAATCCCTGAAATACAAGCTTAAAGACATGTCAGAACCATACCTCTCAACCTGTTAGAATAAGAAATCTGGACAAAGTCATGCATAAAAGTGGGACAAAGGGCCAAAAATACAGACAGTTTTTACATACTGCTCTTACAAACTCAGAAAGTCGAATTTTCTGAATATGAAGTCTGAAACTCAAATGTCTGTCATTATTTTCGAGTTTCAATCTTCCATGATTTACCATTTGCCAGAAAACCACAATTTTATGAAAAACCGACCAGAAATATGAGGCCAAAATCTGGATGTTCTGCAAAAATCTGCACAGTTGAGAGGTATGGCAGAACTTTTCATACATGTGACAAATGCAAATAATAGTCTGGTCCTAACTGCAATCCTTCTTTCTCCAAGAATAGCTCTTAGGTACAATGTATATCTATACCCTTAATTATATTTAATCTTTTTACTCCTTGTCCAATCAGACTTAAAATGACAATCTGTCAGAAAAATATATAATTTATTAAGCAAATTTGCTAAAATCTACTTCACTTAGGGGGTGACTAGAATGCAATATTACATCTTAAAAACGACAAAACAAGCAATGCTATTACAAAGCTGCGAAATGTATATTTTAAGGCAAATATTTCACCTTTCTGACCCAATTAAATTCACTGATCCTAACAAAACCTATACCTTTTTTCATCTTGCCTCAAGATGTGGCCAAGAACAGACCTTTTTAAATATCAAACAAACGCTTGCATTCAATATCTCAGACCACTGTAAAGCACAGTTAATCATGAAATTTGGTCAGTCTACTGAGAACTCTAAGAAAACCTAACCTCCAAATTTAAAATCATCAAAAGCTACAATATGAGGAAGTAAAAGAGGAAATTCTAATGTTATAAAGTAAATTGTACAATAGTTGTAATAAAGAAGAAATCAAACTCCATGTGCAATGGGCACCACTCAAGGCACAAATTTGAGGTCTACTCATTAGCAAAACATCCTTACAGCATCACCGTAAGTTTAAAATCTGTCGTTATTTTTCATAGTACCCCCCCCCCAATTATTCATGGCGCTGTACAGATTTTTTGTGCTGAGAAGTTGAGTAGTCCAGGGGTACACAGCTGTTGCTGCTAGGGATCACCGACATTCTTCACTCTGTCTCTCTGTCACAGACAGACAGACACACACAGAGAAGGACAGACAGAGACACAGACAGACAGAGACACAGACGTTTTTCATTTTACACTCATTAAACAGCAAAAGCGCTGCTTAGTGAGCGTAAACTAACGGCTTGAGCGATCTTCACTGTTCACCCTCTCATACATACATATACACAGTCTTCTGCTTTCGCACACATACATTCTTCTTTCATGCACACACACACTGACACACACACTGACACACACACTGACACTTCTACTTTCATGCATGCATTCACTCACATGCAGACAAAAACATTCACACATACATTTTTCGGTTTCCTTGTCTTTTATTTTACACTTGATAAACAACAAAAGTGCTGCTTAGCAAGTGTAAAATAAATGCTCAATCTCACTGCTCACTCTCTCTCATATACACACACAGAGTCTGTTCTTCTTTCACACACACACATACATTGTTTTCATGCACGCATTCATTCTCACGCAGACACAAACATAAACACACTCATACAAATACTTACACGTACACTTTTCTCCGTACACTTTTCTCCGAACAGTCGGGAAGCGGAATTTTCAGTAGTTGAAAAGTACGGCTGACACTTGTTTTGGAGTGATTTTTAAATGTTCCATAATGCAGGTGCTTAAACGAAACATAACAGTCGTATTAGGGATTAGAAAATACAAGGCATACCTGAATTAAATAAAAGTAATTGCAGGACAATATTTTACCCACAATCTGAAGCAGCTGTGGATTATCCATCAACAATATAGATCCTTCCAGTAATTGGAAAAGGAAAAGTAGTTCCTTCTGTTGGGGACTATACCATGTTTATGGTTTCTAACAGCTACGGTGAAAGGCACTGCTGAATTCATAATTAAAGGGGGCGTTTCCAGGGGCAAAAGGAGTGGAGGAGGGCAACCCTTTTGCAGCAACATAGGAAACAAATGAAGGGCGTTATTACTAAACCTTTGCAGCGCACCTAGATTGAAAACTGTACTGTGAGAGTATCAGAAACTGAAAAATGGCTCACAATACTGAAGATGTAGACGTAAAGGATGAGAGAAACTATCAAATGATGATTTCAGGCAGCAGTGGGGAAAGTTTAGAGTGGTAGAGTCAAAAGCTAGGGAAGAAACACGTTATGAATGAGGAAACTTGTTGCGAAGCACATAGTGGTCCTTGAAAATAAGAGATCAGGCTGTATCCTGAAATACTCAAAGCACAGCTCAGCATGTTAAACCTCAATTAAGGATAATATTTAACAAAATACATATTTTGTCTCTAGTTACAAGATCACTGTTGCTCCTTGTAGAAAATTGCTTGTATATTTGCATTTGTTTAGCAGGAAAAAATCCAACTGGACCAAGACCCTTTTTTGAGAAGGCCAGAGGGGAAAAGCTCCAACAGATCAACAATAATATTGACAACATCATAACAGAAAAGAGCACAATCACTGACCTATGTAAAAGTATTGTACGAAAGGATCTGAGAAAAGAATATAGGATGCAATCAAAGAACTATACATATGATAGGAGTAATATCCACCTGGGGTGTTGGCATTTGATCGAAAAACATGCTAATTACAAGAAAATTGAGAAACTGTTGGCAGAGGCAGGAAATATAGGAGAAAGTAGTTGAGCGTGGAAGAATTCTGGTAAAAAGGGCAAGAAAGTCAGTACTGAAGAAGAATTATGAGATGGAGGACATGAATTGGGAGATTACCCAGGTGGAGATGTACACTGACAAATTCAATTAGTGAGAAGGAAACGTTTTAAGTTGTTACCTGGATCTCTGCCTAACATATAAAGCCATGTCAAAGCCAGAGCTGTTGGACATGTGACACCTAAAGAAATCCCAATCCCTCAGAGCTACACGCTCTAGGGACCTAAACCTTGTCACCACAATAAACAGAACATGCTGGAGGGATAGATTCCTATCCCAGAGACTTCCCAGACTCTGGAACAGGCTACCCATCTATGTCAAGCAAAGTTCTTCATTAGCACTCTTCAAGAAAAATCTTGATGAGTGGATGGGAAATAGGAAATACACACCGGGGATCACTTCTGTGTCTCTGCTCGACAGTGGCACAGGAAAATAACTTTCTTGGGTGGCGTAAGCCAGGGAACCTTGTTGGCTAGGCTTATGTAGGCCCTTGGGCAGATAGCCTAGTACCTACCTATGAACTGGTGCCTACTTGTAGTCTCCTATAAAGACAATGGAAAGAAGTTCTAGACTTCGGCAACTTGAGGAGAAGATGGCATCTCCATTCAAATTACTGTAGAAGCTGATGCTAGAAGGACAAGGAAGTTTAATCAAGGGTTCTAAAGGTTTGGAAAGGGAAGTAGCAAGACATGAGCAAAGACAGTGAAGGACTCTTGTTAGGCAAGTGTAGTATTTCATAAGCTTGTTTTAGGTGATAAGAGTTTAAGGGGATTAGAGAATATGAGCCAATTTAAATTTAATTAAAAGTGTTCAGAGTATGGCATTACTTAAACAGGGGCTGGCAAACCTCATTACATCTGCAGAAGCACTCTTTTACATGTCTTGTATATATAACTGAACCGCTGCACTGATAAAATTAAGTGCACACACCCCTACTCCTTGGTTAAGTGATAATAAACAAGGGCACTGCTAGTAGAATCTGGGCTGGTTACTCCTACCAGCTTAACCTGTTTGTGCAAGTTCTTTTTTCTTTCAAAATGAGAGAAACTTCCCACATCATAAATTTTTCTGTCTTCTACTGGAACTACTCACACATGTTATAAGAACTCCAGTCAAAGGTCACAGTATAAGAAGCAGACAGCAATACCAGGCGGTTCTCATCCACCTCAAGTTTCTTCAGAAAATTCATGCTAATCCAAAACCTGTTATTCTATCAACTTTGAGTTTGTAAGAGCAGTATGTAAAAACTGTCCAAAGTCCAAAAGTTTCTGAATTTCTTGAAGGCCTTGCTCCCACCGACTGGGTGGTACATCTGGGAGCTTTCTTTTGGTGGGTGGAGGAAAGGAAAAGGAAATGTAGTATCCTCCGCATATTCTGTCCAGCACACAGTTGTCATATGCTATTTCTGTCCAGGCTTCCAGGTGCAAGGAAAATCTTCCCTAGACTGGCTCCAGAGTAGAACAGTTGGGCAATGCTGCAGGAGTGCTGATGGGGTTTATCCGAGAAGGGTTCTCTAAACCCCTTATTTCTGCAGACCCCCTCTGCCCCTGGGGCGGCACCTTCCATTAAATCCTCGTCCTCTGCCAATGGACGAGGAATCCTTGTGAGACTCCTGGAAAGGGCCCTGTGATTTCCTGAACCATATCTTCTTCCCACTAAGTTGATTCCTCGAAAAGGTCCTTTGTGGGGAAGAAAACTTGATCCCTATGGCAGATAGGGTCTTTCCTTCTTGCTCATTGCAGGCGAGTATCTCTGTGACTGATGGTCCAAACAAGGAGGAATCAAACAGGGCATTGGTAACAGAGGCCTTAAAGGGTTCCACAAACCCACAACGCTTCAACCAGGCAAGTCTCCTGAGGGTTAAGCACGATCTGGACGCTCGTGAGGTGCCTTCTGCCACACTGCAGATCAACCTCATAGAGGAGTTTACTAGGAAAGATAGGGTGGCCAGTTGGGGAGTCACCTTCTTGAGGTCCTCTACCTACATGGACCCTGAAAGAGGTGGTACGTTCATGAACCAGGTCCCTTTGCAGATGAGTACACTGGGCCAGATAATGCAACGCTTTCAGTGCAAAGGTGGCTGAGGCATAAATACGCTCCCATGTCTGTCCAGCACTCAAGACTCCTTGTTCGGGGGGGGGGGGGTACAGCTTTGTTCTGCCAGCTCTTTCTTGGTGGCTGGAGACACTAAGATAGCAACACCTGGGATGCCCTTACTCCAGTGAGGAAGATTGTCAGGGAGACTCAAATACTTAACCTCTCACTTGGGAATGGAGTCCACCGTGTCAGGTTCCTTGCAAGCCTGGCGGGACGCCGGGTCAATCAGTTCGTCCATCGGAGTGACCCCAAGATGAACATGGGCCCATCCCAAAGACCAATTTCTTGGAAGAGGGAGTTTGTACAGACCACCCACCCTCATGTTTCAAGACATCTAAAATATCTCCAAAGGAGATGTCCTCGGGGGGGTGGGGGAGACCCCTCTCCTTCACCGAAATCTGTGTCTTCGGTTAGAGACTCCAATTGGGAATCTATGTGCTTCCTCTTGCATGCCATCTTCCTGGGTACCTCCTCCACAGGGGACTCAGAGAAGGACTTGAAGAATGAGGGACACCTTGCAATGAGGGGGCTGACCAAGGACAGGATGAGCAGTAGCAAGGCTTGGATCAAAAAAGAGAACGGAGATAAACCTGGGAGAAAAGAAAATGCAGCTCCCCCTCTGCCACCCAGAAAGCTGACGGACACAGGGATGCTTCCCCCTCCTTCCTAGGATTGACACTGCCAGAGGAGAAAAGGCAGACACCATCCCAGACCCTAAGCCTCCAGAGGACACCAGCACAAAGCTATCAAAAGAGGGAGGGATAGATCTAACCAAGGTGGAGCAGAGACCCAGCCCCACCAGAGTTGGCGCCAATGTCTCTGGTCTGGGATCCACTCTGCTCCAACAGCAATGGTATCAGGCTGGTCTGGGACACTGCCGGAGTCGAGGAAAGGAAGATACCCCGCTCCAACGACATCTCTCTTTCTCTGGATACCCAGGTCCTGGGTCTCCGAAGCTGAGGTTTGGATCGGAAAAGGAGAGACTATTAGCAATGATGGGGCTCTCACGGATCTGAAATGGGACAGACAGTGCAACAGTCCCATCTCAATCGGAGTCTTCAACAAGCTCCGCATCATCCT
>NC_056725.1:589344371-589371871 GCF_019279795.1 Protopterus annectens
AGCGTGTGATGGGACTTGCACTCCCACACTTGCACAGTACATCAGTGTTGTTGAAAACAACCAACACAGAAAGGAAGATTGTTGCTTTTTATTTATTTATTTTAAACTATAAAATCATGACAGTTTGTGCAAGAGAGATGGCAGAAATGCAAGAAAAATCAGGTACATTAAGAAACTTTTCAGATTTTTCTTGTATTTGCTCTGCCTTCTATATGTACTTCTCAACCTCTTTGCTCAAGAAATGTGAACAAAGCCTTAAATAACAGGTTATAAAGGCACCAAAATAGGGACCAATTGTAAATGCTGTTCTTATAATCTTAAAAAGCTGCTAGAATAACAAGATTTGTGTTATCGCGTGTTGCCTGAGGGATATGAAAGTCAAAGTGAAATGTGCATCATTTAATGATTTCACTCTTCAGTGATTTGTCAGAAATCCACAAATTGTATGAGGAATATACAAAAAAAAAAAAAAAAAAAAAAAAAAGGGGGGGGGGGGCATCTGAATATTTTGTGAAAATCTGGACAGTTGAGATGTATGCCGCCCTACCCAATACTAAAAGAAGAAAGTCTGGCCGCTCAATGGTACTTCAGCACCTGGATTTTTTTTCTATTGATATATGCTCAATTTACAGAGAGCACAACTGGTTGGCTTGACCAATCAACATGCATGTTTCTGAATAGTACTATCACTGTATAGGATTCAATATACAACTTGTGTAAGAAATATAATTACTGCATCTCAGTGAGATGAACAAAGAAAAAGAAAAAAAAAAAAAAAAAAATGGAACAGGCGCAATGAATACCTTTGCCCAGCATCTGTGCTGCTCAATGCTGCTGGTTGGTACAAGTTGCGTTGCATTTCAGGTTGCTTAGGTATGTAATACGGTCAGTGTTGGTGCAGGTCATAAGGTTCACCAGCAGCGATTAACTTGTTTTGGGACAGGATTCTTTACTTCACGTTTGTTCAACCATAAGAAAAAAAGTACAATACAATACAATAGCTGAAAAAAATCAAAAATACACTTATTTTTTCAGCAATTGCATTAGTTAAACTGAATGATTTTAGAGGTTGCTTGATATGTGATGTCATTTTTGTAAATCACTGAAATTTGTTTGAATGAATGGGCTTTTATTCTGAAGAAGTTCTAGAAGTAAATGCAACAAAAGTGCTTAATACATATTCTTTTGTGTGACGTGTGGCGATTTTTTTCTGGCTTTAAGGGATTTTTCTTTTTTTTTGGTTTTCTGTACCCTGTGCTTCGTTTCTTCGTTTTTGTTCAACTATAGAGTTGGTCTGCACTCAGAGGATGGGGGGGCTACCGCTAGCAAACACACACTGTGCACTTTCCACATTAAGACGGTCATTAATTTTGCATTTCAACAAATATGTAGTTCTGGGTAGTTTCTTCATTATTTTAGACTATCTCTGTATGCATAGACACGTATACATCTGTAATTACAGGACACTGTCTAATTATACTCATATTATAAATAACTATATACATAAAGTTGCTGGATGGGACTTTGAGAACTTATCAATATTGTAAGCCTTTCAACAAGAAAGCACTATTACATATGCCTCTGGTTGTCATCCAGTCAGTAATTGCTGTCAATATTCCTCTATCCCAATTCCTGAGAGTCCGGCACATCTGCAATGATCATAGATTGGGAGGAACAGTCCCTTTATTTACACAGGAGACTTCTGATCAGGGGATTCAAACCTTTGGTAGCTCACAGGGCTCTCACTAAAGCTTCAGACAGACCTTGGTCTACTTCACTGACTGCCAAAAATAATCATGGTGAAAGTCAACATACTTCCAAACTAAGATTTATAACTACTTATGGAATCAAAATCCACAAAGTTATGATGTTGTGGACAAATGCTGGCCGATTCTTACAACTTTTTTTAAATCACTAGTTTCTGATAACTGTCAATTGTTTTATGGGGGGCAGTGCATTTGCAAGCCACCTGCCACCTATCAAATTTCAAGAATCCTTATCAGTTCAAATCCATACAAAGTTCTTTGGATAATGGAATAATGTGCTGCCTTTCCTGTGGAAACAGTACAATTTGTCAAATATATATATATATATATATATATATATATATATATATATACATACATACATATATATAGTCAAAACCATGTCATTTTTCAAGTAAAAACACACAAAACGTGATAAAGGGTACTTGCAGCACTGAATGACTCATTTACCCTGGGGTGTCTAACTGCGGAGAGTTCTATGTGGGAGAAACTTCTGGTCCAATGAAACAGAGACCATCATTTCATATGAGTGATCAAACATGTATGAGGCAATGTAGTGCCTTAGTACATCATTTGATACAGCATAATGGAGCAGTTTCTAATTTTTATAGGCATTAAAGTAGTTTCATTATTTCCTAATAAGGCTGACAAACTAAGTATTCTCCGTGTTAAAGATAACACCTGGATACTAGCAAAAACACAGTGTGCTTTCCACGTACTGTCATTAATTTTGCAACTCAACAAACCTGTAGTTCTGGACAGCTGCACTCATGGTATAGGTTTAAATGAAATTATATTACAAAATCACTTGTTACTTCTACTATTTTAGTTTTGCAGTAATTCAGTTGGTTCACTAGAGGCCTCCATTGCGTCAACAGACATCTTGAGACCATTTCATTTTTTCACTTTTATCTTCAACATCATCTTTTTTTCTTAGGCATTTATATGCTTGATGTGTTCTGCGTCTTTCAAATCAGTGAAGGCATCTTGTCATATGAAGGTTAATATGAATAGAAATTATCTTTCTTTTCCAACCAATGTGTGTTTAAATTTGGTGCTATTATAAATGAAGAAGCTTCACATCGTCAGAGGAAAGCCTGATTTGCTTATTGTGGTGGTTGTCGCTATAAATTTCAAATTTGTCTACAACAGTGAGGTACTTTGTTCTTGTTTACCTATATGCACACACATACGTATTTATGTTTTGACATTTGTTAACCAAGTAGTCTGAATGGGCAAAAGCCCCTTTTCAGCATAGGCCCAGAGAGAAAAGCTTCATAGTTCAAACTTAAAAATAGATATTTACAATGAAATGATACAACACTCCAGTTGGAAGCAGTTGATAGCAGAATAAGTAAAGATACAACTGTTACAATTAGCTTTACATAAAAAAATGGTTGCCAACAGCTGAGTAGTTAGAATAAAACTTTGTGATCTTAAGTAAGGCAAAAGAATAAAATATATTTAGTGAGAGGACAGAAAAAAGGGAGGCTGTTTTGCAGGCAGTGATGTGTTCTAACAATATAGTGGGAGAGGGGAAAGGGGTGGGATAGCGTGAGCCAATAAAGGAGACAGGATCGATAGCAAGTGAGGGAGAAAAGGAAATAAGAGGTGATTAATGAAGGCTGAATGAGAGAGAGAGAGAGAGAGAGAGAGAGACTTATAAGGTGGAAAGAATACCATATATGAATATAGGTGTGTGTGTGCATATTATATATATAATATACACACACACACACATATATATATATATATATATATATATATACACATATATATGTATATATATTGTGTCTTTGTGGATTTAGAGAAAGCATATGACAGGGTGGCTAAAGAGGAGTTGTGGTATTGTATGAGGAAGTCGGGAGTATCAGAGAAGTATGTAAGAGTGGTACAAGATATGTATGAGGGTAGTGTGACAGCGGTGAGGTCTGCGGTGGGAGTGACTGATGCGTTTAAGGTGGAGGTGGGATTACATCAAGGATCAGCTCTGAGCCCTTTCTTATTTGCAATGGTGATGGACAGGTTGACAGACGAGATCAGACAGGAGTCCCCGTGGACTATGATGTTTGCAGATGACATTGTGATCTGTAGTGAGAGTAGGAACAGGTGGAGACGACCCTGGAGAGGTAGAGATATGCTCTAGAGAGAAGGGGAACGAAGGTCAGCAGGACTAAGACAGAATATATGTGTGTGAATGAGAGGAAGGACACAGGAATGGTGAGGATGCAGGGAGTAGAGGTGGCGAAGGTGAATGAGTTTAAGTACTTGGCATCAACAGTTCAGAGTAATGGCGAGTGTGGAAGAGAGAGGTGAAGAAGAGAGTACAGGCAGGATGGAGTGGGTGGAGAAGAGTGTCAGGAGTAATTTGTGACAGACGAGTACCAGTAAGAGTGAAAGGGAAGGTCTACAAGAGGGTAGTGAGACCAGCTATGTTATATGGTTTGGAGACAGTGACATTGACAAAAAGGCAGGAGTCAGAGCTTGACGTGGCAGAGTTGAAGATGTTAAGACTTGCACTGGGTGTGACGAGGACGGACAGGATTAGGAATAAGTATATTAGAGGGTCAGCCCAGGTTGGAAGGTTTGGAGAAAAAGCCAGAGAGGCAAGATTACGTTGGTTTGGACATGTGCTGAGGAGGGATGCAGAGTATATTGGGAAAAAGATGCTAAGGATGAAGCTGCCAGGTAACAGGAAAAGAGGAAGGCCTAAGATAAGGTTTATGGATGTGGTGAGAGAGGACATGCAGGTGGTTGGTGTGACAGAGCAAGATGCAGAGGACAGGAGGAAATGGAAACAGTTGATCTGCTGTGGCGACCCCTAACAGGAGCAGCCGAAAGAAGAAGATATATATATACATACACACATGCATATATTATACATGCTCATATGTACATATAAACTACATACAAATACACATGTAAGCATCATGTGTAACAAGCATATAGACATGTTTATATTACACACACATGCAACTAATGAAGAGACACCATCCTAGGGATGGATGGGAGACAACACTAGATTAAAAGCTTTTATTTAGGAAAACTGCATACGATTGGACCATGCAGATGAGCTATTCTGCAGTCCTGAATGTGATCTGTTTCAAGTGCGTACTCTATATTCAAACATGTGCATCCTATTTCGGAAGTGTTAAGAAAATCTATATAAAGAACAGGAATCTGGAAGCCAAAAAGGGCATGAATGTCACCCTTCCCTTGAACATCTCTCTACTTCATACACCATATTCCTCCTAAACTACTTAAATTAGGACTTTCTAAACTTACCTATCAAACAGCATTTTGGGTGATGATAGTGTACCAATGATGCATACACTCGTTCTATAGAAGCTTGAGAACAATCTCCCACTAGATGATCTTTTTTTTCACCTTTGCAGGTTTTGAGCCTACAGTAACATTCTTTCAACAACGTATAGCATCATTAAGAAATCTATCACCAAAGGCATCACACAAAATTCAGTTCTACATAATACAAGACCCTCAGCATGACTTACACTGAAGTGGAAGCATTACCCTAACAGTTCTATATGATCATATTCAAACAGCTCAACAAAACAAAAGTGGCTGCTACTTTTCTCTACTATTCAAAAGCACTTAAGACTACAATTTAAATAGCACCTCCCTTACAATGAGTCTTTTGAGGCATTTAAGTGTCCCCGTAAACTGATGCTCTCAAGTGCAAGCATTCCCTTAGACGTTCAAGGGCTTTGGAACTCTCAAAGGATGGCTGCACACTGAGCAACAATGTAATTTCAGCTATCCCAGTGTGAAAACAGAAGATGAGAAAGAAGGGCAAGTGATACTGCAGCTTGGGTAAAATTTAGTAAATGGTTAATTCCACAAGTTCACTGTCAGGATACCAAAGATAGCTGGAGAACAAAAAAAAAAAAAAAAAAATTCAACCACAAGAGGTGAAGAGAAAACACTGGCTGGGGAGAATCCTGCAGCTTTTCAGCAAAAAGCAATTCAACCTACAATTTTGGTACAAGATATGGCTTCTAGTAATTTAGAGGAAAAATAAATCATATGTCTCAGAGGGAATTAAAATAAACACAATGAAGAAGTATATCAACTCAAATAACAGAAGACTGGAAAAATAAAAGCTTTAACTGGCCTATTCAGAAAAACGGACACAAGTGCAAAAATCAAATATTAAAATGTAGAAAAGATTAGCAGAGTACAATGCTTCTCAAGAAGAGCAGTTTCAAAAAATGGAATTGGAAGATACTGTACCACAGAAACTGGAAGAAACAGACTGCATTAATTTTATGAAAGTACAAATAAGCAACTGGACTAGTGTTCTACATTAAAATGTCTTAACTGGGCTTCAGACCAGTTTTACATTAGGAAGGTTTGTGGTCTGCACTGTAGTGGCAGAACAGGTAGCTTACATCCTTCTAAGTTGGGAACTGCTGATTGAGGGCTCAGTGTCTGTTATTCTAAAAGTGCATTAATTCTGGTTTAAGCACTTGGGCTTGAGGCCAGTTATTTTACATTAAGAGGGTTCGTGTTCTGCACTCTTGTTGGAGGAGAGGCTGGACTCTGTCCTTCTGAGCTGGGAATTTCTGGTTAAAGCTTATAGTGCCTGCATATTTGAACTGCTTCTTACTGAAATTGGTACACCTCGTTTGCTGTAGCATAGACTAGATCCAGGCCTGCTGAATCTAGCTTTGTTTGTATAACTTGAGCACTAATCCAGGCATTCTTTAAAGTATTCAGTTGTATTTATTACTGCTGGTAGTAACTTGATTAAAGTGTAGCTATCATTTCTAAGCCTTTTGGATTAAGCACTTGGGCTTCAGACCAGTTGTTTTACATTAGGAAGGTTTGTGGCCTGCACTGTGGTGGCAGGACAGGTAGCTTACATCCTTCTAAGTTGGGAACTGCTGATTGAGAGCTCAGTGTCTGTTATTCTAAAAGTGTATTAGTTCTGGTTTAAGCACTTGGGCTTCAGGCCAGTTATTTTACGTTAAGAAGGATTGCGGTCTGCACTCTTGTGGGAGGAGAGGCTGGACTCTGCCCTTCTGAGCAGGGAATTTCTGGTTAGAGGCTTATAGTGCCTGCATATTCTAACTGTTTCTTACTGAAATTGGTACACCTTGTTTGCTGTAGCATAGACTAGATCCAGGCCTGCTGAATCTAGCTTTATTTGTATGCTTGTTGTTTGTTTATTTCCTGAAACGCTAATTCCACCTAAAACGTGGCCTTTTAGCACTTCTGTGGATCCCTAGTGATATCTGCATTGCTTACTGTACTTATTTCCTTGTTTCACTTGAAAGAAAGTTACTGTTTGTCATTTTAGCATTTAAATTACCTGTAACACATTGCATTTAAGTTACCTGGCACTTGCTCACTAAAGCAATTATATAAGTCAGCTCTAAAAAATTAAAAGCACTACACCCTCACAAACTCCCCTTGAGTACCTTGTTCCCCATTGGCCCTTTGTTTCAATTATAAAGGAATTCCCAATACTATTCTAGCATGTCCAAAGGTCAGTTGTCAATCTCCTCTCCGGTCCAGCTGGTGAATCTGGGAATCTTGAGGCAATGTTACAACTGCCTCATGTACACAGACAACCCTCTCCTCTTCCCAACAAATTCCAACACATGTGAGAGATGCAACCATATAGCCAAACTGGAGGCTAAGCTCTCTCAACTCAGTACTGGCGTAACCAGTCAGGAGGAGAAGGAAACCACACTCACTACAATTCCAGTCTCACATAGACCTACCACGACAACAAACCAAACACATAAACACACAAAAACATACTCGGAGGCTCTAAATAAAAATCTGCCTAAGCAGCAGAGACCTCCAAAGCAGACACCCAAGCAACCGCTACCCCAAAACAAAACACGTGCAACACATAGCTCACAAAGCCAGTGTGCGAACAGTCACAGCCCTTAAGGCTAAACAACACACCTGATACACTTGTAATAGGTGACTCTATCGTCAGGCACACTGATGTCCCGCTCACCAGGCTGAACAAGGAGAAGGTCACGGTGAGCTGCCTGTCGGGCGCTAGGATCCACCACATAACACAAGCACTCAGGTCACTCCAAGGCAAGTACAAATATGACTCAGTCATTGTCCATGCTGGTGTGAATGACCTGAGACGCACCTCCCTGGACTACATGAAAAGAGACATAGAGGAGCTCTCTGAGCATGTAGCCCAGGCCGGTATGACCCTGACCTTGAGTAGCATCTTACCCTCACCAAGAATGATGCCACAATATGAAGACAAGATGATCAATTTCAACAATTGGCTTAAGTGTTGGTGTCATTCAAAGGGGATCCAATGCCTGTCAGCCTGGGATGACATGCTCGACAAGCCACGATGCTTCACTAGGGACGGCTTGCACCTGTCACCCCTGGGCTTTGGATATTTGCAAAGGCTCTTGCTACCCCCATAGTGCCTTTTTAGGCAAGGCTCAAAAGACAAACCCACCTCCATAGGTATCACAAGGGATAAGAAACTAAGAGTAATGCTACTCAACGCCAGAAGTCTAAACCTCAAGATGCACGCTTCAAACTCTCCTTAGCATGGAGAACATCGATATCTGTGCAGTAACAGAAACCTGGTTCAAGGCTCCCGAGAGCACCCCAGCACTACCAGGTTATACCTCATACCATGCTTTTCGGCCCCAAAACTTGGACCGAACCACAAAAGGAGGGGGAGTATCAATATTCGTCAAAGATACCCACACCTCCAGGTTGGTGGCACAGCACGAAGCATGAGAGACTATCCATGTGCAACTAACTGTGGGTAAAACTGCCTTCCAGTTTATAGCCTGCTACAGACCACCCTCCCAAACACAGGAACCCCACTTGGCCTTCCTGAGAATACTGGAAAATATGAAGGTCTCTCCAAACACCATTATATTGGGCGACTTCAACTACCCAAACATAGACTGGGAGCATTACTCTAGCTCCAACACCCTAGCCCAAAGGTTCCTAGAATTTATAAACTCAAAAGCTATGGAACAACTTGTTACCACTCCCACAAGAGGGGAAAACATGCTGGACCTGATCATCACCAACATGGGGACACTATGCTCCAGACCAGAAGTGTATCCCTCACTGGAAAGATCAGACCATAAACTAATCTCACTGGATATTCACATCCCGACCCCACCCCCTGCCCAGAAAACCACAGTGAAAAACTTCTCTAAAGCAAATTTCACACGCCTCAAAACCGAGGCGAAATCCTTCAAAGCCCCCGGGCCTGTGGAAAATACGGTCCAGACCGCAGAATCCTTTATAAATGCATTCTATGAACACCTTCAGGAATGCATTGATCATGCAATCCCAAATAAAACCAAGACCCAATCCTCCAAAGGCAGACGTCCTGTCTGGTGGACCCCAGCCATAAACAAACTATGCAAAAGAAGGAGGAAGCTACTACATGATAGAGCAAAATCCCAAAAAGGGAAGGCATCTCTGATCAGTATTAGCAAAAAACTACGGGCACTCATAAAATCGTCTAAGGTCAGCTTCGAGAGAAAAATTGCACAGGACACTAAGGATAATCACAAGGCTTTCTTTAGTTATGTTAGGAACCTGGGTGGGAATTCCCAGATATGCTCAGAATTAATCCAAAATGACAAAAAATACACTGAGCCCACAGACATTGCCAACATCCTAGCTGACAGGTTCAGTGCAAACTTCTCCCCCCTCTCCCCACCAAAAGGGCAAATATCTATCCCAACAGAGTGCTGCCCCCCTGGCATCTCAGATGCTCAGGTAAGAGCCGCCCTCTCCAAAGCAAAAAACACAGCATCAATGGGACCAGATGGTGTCCCGGGCTGCGTCAAGAGCTAAACCCAAACATAAAACTACTGTTCAATCTTAGCCTTACTACAGGATATGTACCCAAAGAGTGGCGTACAGCAACAGTGGTCCCTCTCCACAAAGGTGGTGCCTCAACGGATCCTGGAAACTATCGCCCCATAAGCCTGACTAGCTTGGTCTGCAAAGCTATGGAAAGGATCATCATGGACCTCATAAATAAAGATATTGGGGACCTACAGACACTGGATCCTACCCAGTTTGGCTTTGTTAAGGGCAGATCCTGCCTCTTAAACCTGGTCGATTTCTTTGAAAACAGTCACCAAGGCCATTGACGAGGGGAAGGTGGTCCACACAGCCTACCTGGACCTCGCAAAAGCCTTCGATACAATACCCCACTTGGGCATTATAGATAAGCTCACCAGCTTAAATATAAACCCCTATGTCACTAGATGGGTTGCAAACTGGCTCAAGGACAGAACCCACATGGTTAGAATTGCTGGAGCCATGTCAGACTCCAAACCAGTTACAAGTGGTGTCCCACAAGGCTCAGTCCTGGGACCTCTCTTGTTCGGTATATATTTCTCGGTACAGGCCAACACGGAAGGACTGTGGCTGACCAAGTTCGCAGATGACTGCAAACTGGGCACCATAATCAACTCTCCAGCCGACACAAGCATCCTCCAAAAGGGCCTCATAGAAACAGACAACTGGTGCCAGAGCCATGGCCTCAAGCTAAACGCCAAAAGTGTATAGTCATCCCTTCGGCTAAAACAAAGTGCCCACAAATTACCACATAGGTGGTAATCCATTAAGTACAGAAGAAGTCATTAGGGACCTGGGGACCCAAGTTGATAGCAATCTCTCATTTGACAACCACGTGGCCAAAGTGGTTAGAAAAACATTTTATATAGCCCACCTAATCATGAAGGGATTCACATCTAGATCAGGGGAGGTCATCGCCTCTTTACTCATCCCTCATCAGGCCCATAATTGAGTACAATGCCCCTTTTGGGATGTACCTTACCAGACACCTGCAGCAACTGGAAAGACCCCAAAAGTACCTCACCAAGAGGATCAAAGGGCTCAAACAGATGCCATATGCTGCCCGGTTAAAGAAACTCCAGCTCTACTCAGTGGCATACCGCCTGTTCAGAGGCGATCTGTGCCTGACGATAAAGCCATGTCCAACCCGGAATTAATGGACATGCTGCACCTCAGAAAATCCAAATCCCATCGAGCTACGCCGAGAGACTTGAACCTCAGCACTGAAATAAATAGGACATGCTGGAGGGACAGATTCATAACCCAGAGGCTCCCTTCACTCTGGAATAAAATCCCAGTCCAGGTTAGGCAGAGTCCCACATTGACTCTCTTCAAGAGGAATCTTGATGAGTGGATGGGAGATCGTAGGTTTACCCCAGCTATCACTTCTGTGTCACTGTTAGACAGAGGCACAGTATACTAACCTCAAAAAAAGGCATAGCAAAATTAATTTAAAATGGGTGGCGAAAGCCAAACACACTCTGGCTAGGCTTATAAATGCCCTAGGGCAGATAGCCTAGTATGAACCTATGAACTGTGTGGTCAAATCTGGCCATGAAAAACAGCTAAGACCTGTATTAGTAAAGATGCAATCATAACAGCAGAAAGGAAAATTAATAAAACCTGGAGATAGTGTGTTTGTGGAAAATGATTACTCACTGTACATCACGCTGAAGTTTACTCCTGCAATTAGGGAATGTTGACAGGTAGGTGTGAGATTAAAGATGCTGCACCCAGCCGTCTTCAGAATATTTTTCCCTGGAGGATCAAAGACATTTTTTGATGCGGAATAGGCTAATGAAGAAAAAAAAATCTATCCAAAGAGTGAGCCAGCAAGCAGAAAGGGAAGCTGCTCCTCAATTCTTCTGATATTAAAATCCAGAGAGAGATTTTGTCAGTCAAACCTTTTGCAGTGTTCCAAATAAAAATGTCTGAGACACAGAAAAAGAAGCACAGGAACAGACTAGAAGAAATCAGGAGTACATTGGATTTTGAACTAGAGACCGATGCTGGGAGATGGAGATTATCAAGATGACCAGCAGCACTGAAATTGGTGAGGAGACTATAATCAATCCCAATCAATATAGGAATAAACAGATAAAACAAGACTTTGCAGGAAAAAAGAAGTTATGTCTTACCAAAATGTTCCATCTGTGTTGTAGATCTTTGTTCATTCATTACAGATAGGGCCTTGGTTCCATCTTTGGAACCGATACGGCCGTTTCCCAGATCGCGCAAGCCAAAAACTCTCAGCTAAGAACCTACCCACAATGCCCCTCTCCTAGTTACTCCAGATTGAGTTTACCCACCCTAGATAAAAGATGTAGTAATAGAAAAAATAGTAGGAGGCTCTGTCTGAGCAAATACCCTAACCAGGAGTTTCTAAAGTCCACCAGAAGTCCAGGCAGGGGGAAGGAGGGCGGGAGGTAATGAATGAACAAAGATCTACAACACAGATGGAACGTTATAGTAAGACATAACTTCTTTAGCTGATGTTGTAAATCTTTGTTCATTCATTACAGATAGGACTGCGTTCCCAGCTACTTGAATCCTGGGTGGCTCTAAGGAAGGATATTCCTGAGCACCATAGAACCTAAAGATGCTCGTCCCCTAGGGGCCAAATCCAATTTGTAATGAGCTATAAAAGGTATGATGGTCTGCTGCGCATATATCATCCATAGAGGCTCTGGAATGAAAAGCTACATAAGTAGCCATAGATCTGGCAGAATGAGCCTTTATTCTGGAAGGTAAGGATAGCTTATTCTGTTGGTAAATAAAGGTAATGACGTTTCTAAGCCAAGAGAATAAAGTCACTTTGGAAACAGGTTTACCCAATCTGGGTCCTGCAAAGGCCACAAACAATTGGTCTGTTTTCCTGAAAGACAGAGTCCTGTCCAAATAACAACGAAGCTGCCGGTGCACATCAAGGGTGTGCAAAAGGTACTCCCCTCTATTAGAATGCCTTGGGAAGAAAACTGGCAGGTCAACAGACTGGTTAATGGAAAAAACAGAAATGACCATGAGCAAGAAAGAAGGGTCAGTACGAAGGGACACCTTATCCATGTGGAAAATGAAATAAGGACTCTTGACACTCAGGGCCTGCAGCTCGCTGAGGTGAGTGTTACTAGAAGTATGGTTTTCCATGACAAAAATTTCAAATCACATGAATCAAAGGACTTGAAGGGAGAACCTGTGAGTGATTGAAGCACCAGAGTCAAGTCCCAGGGTTCTAAGGGAGGCTTGACCGGAGGTTTAACATGTAATACTCCCTTCAAAAACATCTTGCATAGGCGGTGTGACATAATTGAAGAATTTTCAAGACCATTATGAAAATTGGCGATAGCTGCTAAATGTACAGTGATCACTGAACCTGAGGCTCCTGCATGTAAAAGAGTAGTCAGGTATTGTAGGATCTTTTGAATAGGCATAGAGAAAAGGTCTAAGGTCTGGTCTTTGGCCCAAATAGCGAACCTAGTCCATTTACTGGAATAAGCCTTTTAGTGGAAGGTTTGTGTGAGGCCAGAAGAATTTCACGAACAGGAGATGGGATGTCAGGCAGCCTGGCAATCACTGGAAGTGGAGAAACCAAGCTGTGAGCTTGAGACTGTACAGGTTCGGATGAATCAGTCCCTGAGGATGAGATAACAGGTCCTGGGAATGATCCAGGATCCATGGGCTGTGACTCAGATTAGGCCATAGAAATGGGAACCAGACTTGACGTGGCCAGTAAGGAGCAATGAGGATCACTTTGCTTTTCAACCTCTGAGCTTTCTGGAGAAATTCTGGAATGAGGGGAAACGGGGGAAAGGCATACAGAAGACCAGGGGCCAATCGTGCATTACAGCATCCCTCAGTGGTTCCCCCTAAGGGGGTATTCAAGGCAAAATAGCTTCTGCATTTGTAGTTTAGAGGGGAAGCAAACAGGTCACAACAAGGCTTGCCCCAATGTTGGAAGATCCGATCTGTTACTATAGGGTTGACGGACCACTCGTGAGGCATCAGGATGTTCCTGCATAGATTGTCCGCAATAAGGTTGGAACTCCCTGGAAAGTGCATTGCTATAAGAAGGCAATTGGAGGCTATCGCCCAGTGGCAAATCCTCATGGCTTCTCGACAGTGGGTAAGATCTGGTTCAGCCTTGCTTGCAGATATACCAGACAACTGACATGTTGTCTGACTGAATTGCAATGGTCCCCGAGGGTAGGGATGCATGGAACGCTTGCAACGCTAAGAGAACTGCCCTCAGTTCCAGGACATTTATGTGCAAGTTGGCCTAGATGGGGGTCCAAGTGCCTTGGACAGTCTTTCCCTGGAAATGCCCCCCCCCCACCCTAACAGTGAAGCGTCCGTGGTCACCGTGGCTGTGGGTTGGGGGAAGACAGAATGGTCGACACCAAAGATTTCTTTGTGGCTTCATCCACCATAGCATATCTTCCTTGCAACAGTTTTAAGGCGTTATCATGTGGTTGAGTGGGTGGGTTAACAATGACCATTGTGCGGAAAGGAGCCACTGCAGGATTCTCATGTGCAGTCTCACCTGTGGTACTAACATAATGGCAGCTGCCATAGAGCCCAAGAGTTGCAGTATAAGACGTGCTGGTACATATGCATGAGGAAGAAGGTCTTGGATTTGGTGTCTTATTTTCAAAAGCCTGTGAGGGGGGGGGGGGGAGAGAAGCTTGACAGGATGTTGTGTCGAAGACGGCTCCAATAAACTCCAGTGTCTTCGTTTGGGACATCTGAGATTTGTCTTTGTTGATTGTAATCCCCAAGCGGAGAGCGAGACCTTGAGTGTAAGAGAGGCTGCGGACTAGGAGATTCCTGGTTGGAGCGGTAAGGAGCCAGTCGTCTAGACAGGGAAACACCTGGAATCCTTGCAGTCGAAGATGAGCTACCACAACTGCCATACATACATTTGGTGAACACTCGGGGGGGGGGGGGGTCTGTCAACAGACCGAATGGCAGTGCCCTGAACTGGTAGCGACTGGCTCCCAGCCGGAAGCGGAGAAAGCTCCGGCAACGGTCATCCATCTTTATGTGGTAGTACGCATCCTGGAGGTCTACAGAGCATATCCAATTGTCCCTCCCTTGGAAGGGAAGAATGGACTGTAATGTGGCCATCCGGAAATTTTGAGGTTTGATAAATTTGTTCAGTAGGCTGAGATCCAGGATTGGTCTCCAGTTCCCTGTCTTTTATGGCAATAAAGAGAACCTCGAGTAAAACCCGGATCCTGTCTGGTCTGTTGGGACTGGCTGGATGACTTCTTTTCTTAGCAGCTTTTCTATTTCTAAGGCTGCTAATTCCCTCTGATTGGGTGGTACATCGGGGATTCTTTTGACGTGTCTGGGAGTTAAATCAAATGGTATTTGATAGCCTCTGGATATTATTCTCTGCACCCAAACATTGGTGGTAATAAGATGCCAGGCTGGTAGGTGCAGAGAAAAACGACCCCCGACTGCTTCCATAGGAAAGCAATCGGGCCGCTGCTCCTGAGCGCTGGTAGGATCTGCCAGAGAAAGAATCTCTGGCGCCCTGGTTATGCGGACCCCCTCTACCCCAAAAGAGGCATCTTCCATATGAATTGCGCCCTCTGCCCCAGGGGATTGTTCACCATGAGTGTCACAAAAGGATCCCTGGGATTTCTTGAACACAATTTTCCTCCCTTCTGGTTCCTGGAGTAGGACGTCTGTGGGTTGGAAAACCGTATGCCCACAGCAGACAAGGTCTTTCAGTGTTTCACTACGTGCAAGTGTGTCTCCTACCTTGGGTCCAAAAAGTGCAGATTCTTCGACAGGTACATTGACGAAGGAAGATTTAATGGGGTCTGCGAAGTCACACAACCTTAGCCAAGCATTACGTCTCATGACAACACCTGATGCAACAGCTCGAGCTGCCACCTTGGTGGTGTGAGATATCACACACATCGAAGAGTTTGAGATGGATTCAAGGGTAGCAAGCTGCGAGGCGACAGTGTCACGCACCTCATCAGGCAGTACCCCCACCAAAGAGGAAGACATTTCGGAAATTAGGTCGCTTTGGAGGCGAGTAAAGTGTGCCAGATAGTTCCGCGACTGAATGGCGAAGGTCATTGAAGCATAGGTCCGCTTCCCTAGTCTGTCCATGGTCCGGGACTCGCTGTTTGGGGGATGGACAGTGGAACTATTTTCTGCCAGTTGCCTCTTGGTGGCCACCGCCATGACCATAGAATCAACTGTCAACTGCTTGGACCAGTGGGGCTGGACTTTAGGTGTAGATAAAATTTTGTCTGGCCTCCGGGGGACAGGTTGCACATTGTCCGGGGTCTTCCAGGCACGCTGCACAATTAGTTTAACAAGGTCATCTGCTGGTGGGATCACCCAGGAAGTAAATGGACAGGCACGGAAGGCCTGCAGGAACACCAATTCCTCAGAAGGATTAGAGGACTTCCATTCCCCACGCTGTTTGAGGATTTTGAGAATGTCTCCAAATCAAACATCATCTGGGGGAGAACATGGGGACCCTTCCCCCTCATCGCAATCAGTGTCTTCTGTGATAGATTCCTCCTGTGAATCAAGGTGCTTCCATTGGAACATTTCTTCCGGGGTGGTTCTCTGGTGGGAGCTTCTGAGGAGGACTCTGAAGAAGGGGTTCCCTTCAAAGGGGGTTCTTGTGACTCCCGTGCCCAGGGACCCGACATAGCGGGTTGGGGGAGGTGCATGCTAGGGGAGGTTTCTGATACTGATGTCATTGATGCTGACTGTGAGCCTTCGGAATGAAGGATCCTTTCCATCACCTGTACAGCAGGCCCACTCAAGGAGGGATGGGAGCTTGGAACCGGGAGGGGCAACCTTGGAACCGGGGTCACACCCCACCCCAAAGAGCCCACCTCCAGTTGAGGGGTTCCGAGAGAACTGGAAGCCGCCATCGGAATCATGGACAGATTGTGGCAGCGGGAAAATAGGCACCGGACTAGTTTTCAAGGTATGGACAGTCCAAGCACAGCTCTGAGAAAGCATCGGCTCCATCAGAGCCGATGCAGCACGGGTGGTCACTGCCAACAGGGGAAACACTGCTGTCGGAGCAGAGACAGTATGTACCGAAGCAGACATTGGTACCGAAATCAGGGTGGATGCTGGAGGAGGATAAACAGGGGGAGATGTGGTAAAAGATTCCGAGCCAGGAGGGACAGAATGTCTAGCTGGAATGGGCAATCCCCTAGCTGCCAGAAGCTAGTCCACAACCCGCACTAGGTCTAGTTCAGAAAAACACCTAGTGGATCTAAAGGAGGCTGCTGAAGGGGAATCAGATCTTTCTAGAAAGGGGCTAAACCTCTGCGCCAAAAAGGGTCGTAAATTGGAGAATATCTTGTCCTTGGCAGGTATTTGAGTTTTGGAACCGATGGAGCCAAAGAAACTGTTGGCACTGTGGCCGCGGATGGTGCCGAGGCATGTACAGTCATCAGAGCCCATGGAGCCGAAGAAACTGTTGGCACCATGGTCGGGGATGGTGCCGAGGCATGTACAGTCAGTCATTGGAGCCGATGTGGGAACCAAGGATGGAAATAGGAGTGAATATCATGGTCGGCACTGAGGGGAGAGGACACAGAGCCTGGTGCTGAAGAGGTCTGTGCCGAGGGCGTCGGCGAAGCACTGAGCCGACTCAGTTCTGTAACTGACGGAACTGCAGGAACAGAGTGACTCCGTTTTTCCTTATGTTTTTTGGTCTTAGGAGGGGGTGAGACCTCTGACCAAAACAGAGCCTCGGAGAAAGGTGTCTTGAGTAAACCTTTTAAAATAAGTTTATTCTTACATTCTGCTAGTGTCCAATTACTAAAACTAGCACAAATGTCACAGTCAGCTTTAATATGATCCAGGCCCAAACAGTAGACACAACGGACATGTGTATCTAAGTTAGGCATCTTAGGTTCACACTTGTCCCACTGTTTAAATCCCAACTTAGCTTTGTCTGACATGTTAAGGTAACAATGCTTTCCCATAGAAAAAATAAGGGAGAAAATACCAGTGATGTTATTTTAAAGAATACCACTAGTAAAAAGTAAAGGCCTGTCAAAGACAGGAGAACGGGACAGTGCCAGAAAAGGTAATAAATTAAATTACCAAGGAAAAAGGTAGGAAATAGACTTAGGTTATAGGCGACAGTGAGAAAAGGCTAACGACTAAAAATTTAAATTAAACAATTGTCTACTTAGCTTTGAGAGAGATGGCTAACATGTCTGACTAGGAACGCGGTAAACGAAATCTGGAGTAACTAGGAAAGGGGCATTGCGGGTAGGTTCTTAACGGAGAGTTTTTGACTTGCGCGAGCTGGGAAACGGCCGTATCAGTTCTGATGATGGAACCGAGGTCCTATCTGTAATGAATAAACAAAGATTTACAACATCAGATAAGACGTTAGCGCCTGAAATTTTGCTGCCTTGTTAAATTCGTGGATTATACCCCACTTTATGTATGTAATGTTTAAAGGACAGTGAAGGGAATGAAGAAGGAACTGCAAGTAAAATATTTTTTTTTCTTATTAAAGAATGTATGAAAATTATTCAGGATTTAAATCCCATGTTATACTGTGAAACAGTTTTGCATAGTGTACAGTTGGGTATTTTTAAATAAGTGGCAGCCAAGTCTTAACAGTGACTGCTGCATATGTTAAATATATTAAAGCAAGCAAACACTTTTTTTTAGCTGTAATATGTAGAAACTGTATATGATAAGATAAGAAAGGCTGCTCAGAAGCAAGTTAAAGTTACTATAATGTGGCAATCTTTGTTTGCTGTGATGCAGGTGTAAGTGTACTGAGCTATGAAGAATTAAGAAAGTAATGCCTCCATTTTAACAGAACAGTGGTCTACATTAAATCTCCTGTGTGCAAACTGTAGAATTTTTTTAAGCAAATAGGCTTGAAAAATAAAACAAAATGATAGAGGTAATTGAAAATGCTAGGCTTCTTGCATATGCAAATTTATCTTTTCCATTATCAAATGCTCTCAGTGGGAGACAAGAAATCTGTAGGTACAGGCTGCAGACAATGGAAGTGGCCACTGTGTTCAGCGTGAAATTTACAAAAATTCCTTTATGCATCTGTAAAAATGTTAGCATGCTCTCTCTTTGCTGACTGATTTTCCTTGGAGAAAATAAGCCTTGAGGTGCAGCAGTTGATATTGAAAGTTCTAAGCACTTGTTGAAAAGAGAAATAAATATTTAAAGGCTACAGTGGCAAGCAGTTAAAAAAAAAAACAACATTGGGAAGTACAAGGAGAAGCTGCCACCCCAGCAGTCTTAATATCATAATGCATTTAATAGAGCAGAACACAATTTAATGTATTTAAGTGGAGCCAGTGTACTTTTTCTTAGGGCTAAAAACTGATGCCTACTGAAAGTAAACAAGCTGTTTTTTTTCACATTTGAGAGAGGAACAGTCATAACAGAAGAACAGACAGCAATTATCATTAAGTAGGAACATGGGTTGTAATACACGCTCTTTAGTAAGGATAATCCTAATTCAAGATTAGGTAGTGTCTGTAGATACAGCCAGCCATTTGGGTCAATTGCTCTTATTTGGACGGGAAAACTATTTGTTGAAAATGCACATAGTTCTGCGTGTTTTCTGAAAGTTAAAGAGGGATGGGGGAGTTCTGAAAATTTACTTAGTTTTTTGTTTCAAGTGTTTTTATGCAACGGTATTACAAATTTGACATAGGTTCAAATGGAGATGCAAAGAAGAAACTGCTGAAAAGATCAACCCGCCAAACATTAGGATGTGCAAAAGCTAAAACTATAAAAAATGGAGTTTAAAAAGAAGTTAGAAAGACCGAAACGGGAATTAGAGGGGCTGACAAAGGGCAAGTATTGCAGAATACGAGAAATCTGACATTAAAGAAGAGGATCGGCTGTAAAGTGCTAAAGGGGGGAAATAAGGAAGTCTTTAAATAGTATGCTTGAGTTTGGAAAACTTGCCATTTGCCAACTTTTTTTTTTTTTTTTTTTTTTTTTAAATAATTCCAGCGCACAAAAGCATTTAGCACAGCAACAGAAAGGGTTGCCACCAGACTTGGGATGCCTATGACAAGAAATTTAGCCTAAGATACTACACAGGAGCTATTGCCAAACGCTAAGAAAATCTATATAAAGCAAATGAAAACCAAAAAAGGCACAAATGGAAGTTAATACGGTCATCTTAATTATACCCACATTATAAGATTAGTTTCAGCAATTAATAGCTAAGGAGATCACAAAGGTGACATTTAGCCAATCAATAGGGACATCTCCAAGAAAAGGCATTCCTGTGGAACTTGAGAAGGAAGAAAGTGAATGATGGAGAACATTTTGTTTAATAAGAGTGGGGGGGGGGGCAACATCTTAGAAGAAAGCTGTGATGGCTGTATTACCCAAGTAGGAGAAAGACACTTCAGACCCAGCTTCACATAGGCCCATTTCAATTTTAAACCTGGACTATAAAAAAGTGTTTATGTCTATACAAGCAAAAAACAGGCAAATGTGTTGCCCAAGTTGCTTGATATGAATGGTTTTGTGGAGGGGAAGCAATCATTTGACAACATTAACAGAACAATGATGACACAGGGGAAGCAGAATAAAGAAAATACTGCTGTTGTTGGGTCTTGATGCATCTGACAGAGTAAGATGGGATTTTACGAGTAGGGCAATGGAAATACTTTCAGTCCCTGACAAAATAAGGCTAATTAGGAGACTATATTAAGGATCAGAGACAAGAATTAAAACAACCACACATATACCCACACACAAATTGGTCCAACAGTAATCATATATATGGCGACGTGATAAAATTAAGTATTTAAGAATATGGATTAGAAATTACTCTGTTGTGGCAGCTAAGGATATGTGGGAAGAGACTAAACAGAAGATGATAAACACTGTGAAACTGGAAGCTTTGTTATATGGATATCGATACCAAGATAGAAGCAATTAAATGCTTTTTAGTCCCTTTAGTCTTATACGAAGGACAGGCATATTCTGATCAAACCAGAGGAAAAGCTGTGGACAGCAATTAAAAAAAAAAGTGGAAGGATTTTATCTGGGAGGGAAGAAAGCAAGGGTCAAGTGGGATAAGATGATTCTTCCAGTAGAACAAGGCAAACTAGGATTACTCAATTTGAGTGGGTATTTAGAGCAGCATAGTTGAGGCTCTTATACATTGCACAAGCAAAAAACTATAATTCAAAGTGGAAAGGAATGATGATGATATACAGGGGAAAGGTCAAGAAATAAGGAGAGATTGGGATTTTGGATGCAGACTCTTAATGAGAGCAACAAAGTCATACAGAGTATTATACTCATAAAATAGCAGGGAGTATTCTAAGAACTAAACCAGCAAGAGAAAAGAGATTATGCCAATAGGAATGACTGTGGTTAGAGATACAGAAAATAGACAAGGGGGGGGGGCTAGAATTTACTGGAGAAAACTGGCAAAGGAATCAAGGTATTAAGAGCAAATAACTAGAAAGGGAAAGGTAATATAATGGGAAGAGGCCAAAAATTTATTTGGACTACAGGTGAGAGATTGCCCTCTCTATCAGGGATTGACATCAGAGTATAGGCAAACAGAAAGAAATGGGGGGGGGGGGTCCTAAAAGAAAGACCAGCACTGGTAGAGTTTTTAATAGAATCTAGAACAGAAGCTGCCATTAAAAAAGGAATAATTAGTAGAGCATACAAAATATTGCATGATGATTATAAGAATCAGAGGAGCTTAGAAAGGATTGGGAAGACAGACTGGATAAGCAATTCAAAGAGACAATGGGGGATATGTGTATATCTCCCAAAAATGCAAACAAGTCTAGAAGATTTAGATCTTTGCCTAGAAGTGTTTACATAGGTATTTTTATACCCGAAGTAGACTCCAAAGATTTTTTTATCGGGTGGGTAGCAAATGTTGGAGGTGTGACAGGCAAGAAAGAGGTTGCTGGGAACACATTTTTTGGGAGTGTTAATGACCTGGCAGACTTTACAGATTCCCTATAAATCATTCTGTCGGAGATGCTGGGTGAGCGGACTGGAAATTGGAGAGATGATTTTTTTTTTTTTTTAAAGCTACGATACAGAATCGGAACTGCCTAGACATAGTAAAGCCTTGCGGAGTCTAATTATGGTTGTTGTTGTCTTTCGGCTTTTCCCGGTTAGGGGTCACCCACAGCGGAACTCCGATCCGCTAATGATTGGCAGTAGATTTTCATGAACGCCAATGTGCCAGCTCGACCTTCAACGAAGGCACACACATTTACGCATGTCTTTCGAACACCCACCCAACCGCGGGGGAGGACATGCAGACTCCACACACTGTCTAATTATGGTAGCTGCCAAAAAAAGCAATTACTAGAAAATGGAAATCCAAGTCTAGATCAACTTTACTAGAAGTAGTGAATATAGTAACAGAGATAAATCTGGAACTGGAATCTTTAGAAAAGGGATGGAGCAACCTACATAGATAAAAATGGGAATTGCGGGAACAATACAAGCAGAGAAGGAACGAGGTTTAAGAGACAGGATTTGAATGAGCCATATAATGCTTAACTGACAATGACCAGATAGAGTAAGTGATGTACAATGCTTGCAACTATAGTTGTTTCAATGGTGTCTGTGATATATAATGCTTGCAACTGAAGTGGTGTCAATGTTGTTTGTTTTTCATGTATATAAAATGCAAGACTGCCTATGTCATAAGTGATAATTTAATAAAGATGTTTACTGAAAAAAAAAAAAAAAAAAAAGAATTAAAACCACACAGATTACATTCATAAAGGAAAGAAACAAGCCAACATGACTGCAAGTATAGTTAAAGGTAATAGGCATGAGGGCGTTGGATTTTACTGGAGGAAATGAGCAAAGAAAACCAGGTACTGGAGGGAGTACTACTTTGTCTTTTTCCCTGAAATGGCAGAACAGTTCTCAGTACTGCAGCTATCACCCCCATTAATGACTTTTAGAGTGATAAAATTACTACTCTGATTGCAGCAGACTGCTAGGTGGTGTATGTACTTTTTTTTTAACATCATGCATTTACTGCATAATATGAAGAAAGAAACTGTGGCATTACTGACTGCAGTCCTCTGTAAAATTTACCTGAAAATGAAAAATATGTACAAGGGACTGTGCAAAAATATGAGGCAGTCAGAGTTTGATATTCTTAGTGTTCAGAAAATACATGGTGATAAAACACTGGTTGTTCTGTTAACTTTAAGATAAGAATTTCCTGCCTGCTAGCATCAAACATTTCGACTGAACTGTTACCGAAATCCTTTCTGTAGTCAACTGTAAAGAGCTTAATTCCTTACTCAAAGTCACAGAGTAGGAAATGAAAGTGAAAGTCATTTAACCAGACATTACTCCTGTTGGGTTACTCCTGAACAGGGGGGGGGGGGGGGGGGGGATGCCAAGCAAACTTAGTTAACAAACAGATAAAATGAAAAACTGCTATCAGCATATAACAGGCATGTGAATTTCAGACTATATATCCTTCAGAAAAGGTTTACTACTGCAAAGCTGTCAAGCAGTATTTAAAATTTGTTCCCAATTTTGGGTGTTTGCCTTTGACTTTTGAGCCAAGTTGTTGAGACAGCAGAGAAGGCCTGTGATAGGTTATACTCAAGATACTGACATCACTGAGCCGATGCACTTTTCTGAACCATAGTTTATTATTTATTTACTCATTTTATCTCAAGCAGACAGACTAGGTATGAGCACAGTCGACAGTGACTTATTGAAAATACTCAATCCACTTTCACATATCAAAATGATAAAAAATGACTCCCAACAAAATGTTCACATGCTAAATAAGTGCTTTTGCAGTGAGGTATGCCCCCATGCACCTTCCATGTGGGAGAATATGGCCCACCTCCACACTCCATAACTACCACAAAATTACACGTACCTGTACATGTGTACATACAATTTTTTTTTAATGAAGACTCACACATCATTTACCTTTCAGAGCCTCCATTAATAAATTATAATTTCTACTCATTACATACTGGTTCATGTTTTACTCACATTACAACACACACACACACACACACACACACACACACACACACACACACACTTACTCTGGGCTTGCACAATAGCAATATGGGGAAATGCAAGATTTCCTTATTCCCATAGTCTGTTATCTTGCCACTTGCAGTACTCTTTTTGATATATACACACACACACATTATATATATATATTATACATATACATACATTATATATATATATATATATATATATATATATATATATATATATATATATATATATACACACACAAACACACACACTCTGAGCTTTGGCCGGCTAAGACCTACCTGCAATCAACTGGACGTATAAGTGAATTTAAGTTATCTGCACTTTTTTTCAAATAATACAGCATTTAAATTTATTTATTTTGTGTTGCATTGCATACTATCTAGCTTGAAGTTGTGGCTCTTTTTTCAGTAAGTTCCCCACCCACCCTCCCAGCTTTTGTTTTGGTGTTAATCTTGGTGGCTTTGAAACTGCCTGCCCCTCTTGTAAATTTGCATTTGCATACTCCTCCTGGGCCCATCTCATTTACTCACTCAAAAAAAAATTGCACTTTATTCATCTGCTTTCACTTTATTTGTGTTTCTTCCTACTTTATTTTGCTTTTGCGTCATCTTAAAAAGTACTCAATTGTATTTATTACTGCTTGGTAGTAACCTGATTAAAGTGTAGCTATAATTCTAAGCCTTTTACTTTAAGCACTTGGGCTTCAGACCAGTTGTTTTACATTAAGAAGGTTTGTGGTCTGCACTGTTGTGGCAGGACAGGCAACTTACATCCTTCTAAGTTGGGAACTGCTGACTGAAGGCTCAATGTCTGTTATTCTAAAAGTGTATTAGTTCTAGTTTAAGCACTTGGGCTTCAGGCCAGTTATTTTACATTAAGAAGTTTTGTGGTCTGCACTCTTGTGGGTGGAGAGGCTGGACTCTGACCTTCTGAGCTGGGAATTTCTGGTTAAAGACTTATAGTGCCTGCATATTTGAACTGTTTCTTACTGAAATTGGTGCACCTTGTTTGCTGTAGCATAGACTAGATCCAGGCCTGCTGAATTTAGCTTTGTTTGTATAACTTGAGCACCAATCCAGACCTTCTTTTTTGGAGAAGGTTCCCCTGCACCCCAGTGGCAGGAGTGTGCAGTTAGAACTTGTCTGATTGAAGACTACAGGAACAGGGCTCAGTTTTGAGATTTTTTTTACTGGTTAATTGGGTAATTTGTTTAAAAGCCTTTTCTGATTGCTTGTAGTCATCTAAAGCTGTTTAAGTGTATTTTTTTACTGTTTTTGCCTTATCTTTTAAGAAAAAAAAATTTCCTTGTTTCCTACCTTTCTAAGCTAGTACAGTCCAGTTTTCAGGCTAGTGTTGAATTCATGGTTGTGTTACAAGTTTCTGAGTTGTCCATACCTTACTTGGAAAGAAGGAGGTTTCTCTGTTCACCTGTGAGAGAGGGAGCTTTGAGCAGCCATCTGTCCCAGGAGGAGTGGTTCCAGCCCAGAAGTTAGTAGCTTATAGGCCATTTTGGGCTAATTTCGATCTCTTTCATTTCCCTGCTGTAAAAACCGCATTTGCATGGTTTTGCACAACTGGGCAGCACCGGTTAGCTAGGGCTAAATTATTCCTGGCTCTACCAAGTCCCCTCTTCATTTTTCCCTTGAAAGTAGTCTAACTCTCAACCTAAGCACTTAAAAAGCATCCTACAGTCCAGAACATGCTCAGACCTAACAGCAAGCACTAATATACCCCTACACTTGATTGCCCAGCAGGGCAAGGCTCATTATTCACCCCTCACCAACCAAACGTTGTCACCTCACAGTAAGACGTTGTCCTGTTAGATTCTCAGCTAGAGCGTCTTCTGTGTGGAGACATGCGTGAATGGGCGTACCTTAGTTGAAAGTTGTGCGTCAGGGCTGCCAACTCAGCACATAAACATCTACTGCCAATCATTAGCGGACCGGAGTTCCGCTGTGGCGACCCCTAACCGGGAAAAGCCGAAAGACACAACAACAACAAACCAAGCGACTAAGCAGCTCACCGTACTATTCAGGCATGACCAAAGGGCAATTTCAGGTATACTCTCCAAGTCCAGCTGGTGAACATGGGTATCCTGAGGCAATGTTACAACTACATAGACAACCCTCTCCTCCAACCACAAAACATTAACATATGCGAGATATGTAACTATATAGCTAAATTGGAGGCTAAGCTCTCTCCACCCAAGACTGAACAGGCAGTCATGAGGAGAAGGTTAACACTTGCACCACACCTCCAGCTTCACATAGACATACTAAACCAGCAATGGCAAAAAATACACAAATGCACGAAATCATAGTCGGAGGCTCTAAATAAAAAACCTACAAAAGCAGAGACCTCCAAAGCAGACACTCAAAAAAACCTGCACCTCCCGTCACAAAGCAGACAACGCATAAAACACAAAATCAATGTGCTGCACAATCACAGACTTAAGGCGAAATTACATACCTAACACACTAGTAATAGGCGACTCTATAGTCAGGCACACTGACGTCCCACTCACTAGGCTGGACAAGGAGAACGTTACTGTTAGCTGCCTGTCGGGAGCCAGAATCCGCCACATAACACATACACTCAGGTCACTCCAGAACAAGTACAAATATGACTCTGTCATTGTTCCTGTTGGTGTGAATAACCTGAGACATACCTCCCTGGTTACATGAGAAGAGACATAGAAGAGCTCTCTGATCATGTAGCCCAGGCAGGTATGACCCTGACCTTGAGTAGCATCCTGCCCTCACCAAGAACGATAACACAGTATAAAGAAAAAATGATCAATTTCAACAATTGGCTAAGCTTCTGGTGTCATTCAAAGGGGGATCCAGTGTCTGTCAGCCTGGGACAACATGCTCGACAAGCCTCGTTGCTTTGCAAGAGACGGCTTGCACCTGTTACCCCTAGGCTTTCGAATACTGGCCAAGGCTCTTGCTGCCCCCATAGTGCCTTTTTTAGGCAAGGCTCAAAAGTCAAACCCACCTCTGTAAACAGCACAAATAAAAAAATGAGGGTTATGCTACTCAATGCCAGGAGTTTAAATCTCAAAATGCACGCGCTCAAAGCAGTCCTCAGTATGGAGAACGTCGACATCGGTGCAGTAACTGAAACCTGGTTCAAGGCTCCACAGAGCACCCCAGCACTACCAGGCTAAAACTCATACCACACATTTCAGCCACAGAACATGGATCGAAACACAAAAGGAGGGGGTGTATCCATATTCATCAAGGATACCTACACTTCCAGGTTAGTGGCGCAGCATGATACCGGAGATCATCCATGTGCAACTAACATTGGGCAAATCTGCAATGCAAATTGTGGCCTGCAACAAATCACTGTCCATGACCCAGGACCACCATTCTGCCCCACCTTTTTTGGAGACACTAGAAAACATGAAGGTCCTACAGAACAACCTGATATTGGGCGATTTCAATTACCCTACCGTTAACTGGGAAAACTACTCAAGTACAAACTCCCAGGTCCAGCGCTTCCTGGAATTTATCAACTCAATTGCCCTGGAAAAGCTGGTAAACTCCCCTATCAGAGCTGAAAACATATTGGACCTGGTCATCACCAACATGGGCGACAGGTGTTCCACACCGGAGGTCAGCCTGTCACTGGTTAGATCAGACCATAAACTAATCACTCTGGATGTCCACACCACACCACCACCCCCAACCAAGGAAACCACAGTGAAAAACCTTTCTATAGCAAACTTCATCTTACCTAAGACAGAGGTGGTAAGTTTCACAGCCCCCACACTAAAGGATAACAGTGTCCAAGATGCAGGATCCTTTACAAATGCACTCTCTGAGCACCTACAAGGATGCATGG